>NC_143580.1:137986522-138139249 GCF_048544385.1 Mastigoproctus giganteus
TGAGTTTAGTCCTTTTTGGTCATGTTTTTCTAATTCAGTGATCAGCTTAAATCCTGCTATTCGATTCAGACACACAAAAAAAATTGGGTAACTGAATATTGTCCAAGAAGTTAGCATCTTCAAATTGTCACAAGCTGTCTACTCATAATCATAATATTTCACCTCTTCTAACAAGAATTTTAGACTGTAAATTTTCTTTGTGTGTTTGGAATAGGTGATGGAACCACAAGTGACATTTTATCACCTTATATCAGAATCTCTCTTAAGTTCATCGTTGAGCTGTCAGTGAAGAATCTCCATTAGAGTGAATAGCACCTAATATGCAGTGCATCAATTAAACCATCTACATCAGTACAAAACACAAGATTTCTCCTTTGCAGCTTGAATTTTTATAAATTGTTTTCTTTGACAAGGTTTCAGCTTAACCATTACTTTTAAATTCATTATGATTACTTTGGGAAAAATCAAATCGGGGAATATGTTCTTGAAGTATTGATGTTCTGAGATTTAGCTGTAAATGGTACGTCATCATTGTGGGAAACAGGATGAATAGCTCATAGCATATTTTGATATTGTATTGCAGCTTTGTTCCTGGTACTGTATCCCTATTGCACATGAAAAAATAGCAATCTAGTGTTTGGTCTCTAGGTTCAGACCACACCATAGATACATCAAAAGTAAGGAATTTTCATTTTCTGTTAGCAGTTGTCATACATTTTCAACACAGAAAATGTAATGATTTGTTTGCCTTGGCCACTAGTTCTGATATCACAATAAGAATGATGCTGTGCTTTCAATAAAAATAATAATAATACATATGATAAGGTAAATAAAACCACCTACAGCACTTCTTTTGTTACTAGAAAATATAATTTGGGATATATTCTGTATATCATTTGGCACTATTGCAAATGCTTTATTAAGTTTAATTTTTTTACAACTCTGACATGCAGAAAAAAAAAAATCAGAAGTTGCTTGTAATCCCATTAGTAGGGAATAAACTGTGTTCCCATAATTTTAAGTCAGCAGAATTTTATTTTACAGCCTGTTGTCACTGGAGGGATAAAGCATTCCTAGTAAGAGAAAATAAAACAGAGAGAAGTGCACATGTTATCTAATTATTTCAGTGTGTCTCCATCAGAATAAAAATCCAACTCCTCTACTTGTTTGGTGCATAGGGCAAATGTACTTTACATCTCACTAAAGATACATGTCAGGTGGAAGTTTTACTTCCACACACACCATTTGATTGCTAATTCAGACCACCCACTGTCTAATAGAAGACCTTGAGACTTGAAACAATCTGCAATGGCAGTGCCTTTCAGTTTTAACAATAATGGATTCACCCTTTTGATGATGTTATTCAGTTTTTTTTTTTTTTATCTTAATCCCAACCACGAAAGGTATTAGAACCTATAGTACTTAGTACCTTGCTTGAGTTGGAGGTTGAGAAGACGAAAGAAGATATTTGTTGACATTGGACTTGAACTTCTGTAGACTGTAATTTTCAGGAATTACGAATGAAGGAAGGTTGTTCCAGAAAATGGCAGTTGAATGAACGAGGAAGATGAAAAGTTGGTTCTCTGAGTTTGAAGTTGGACAGTAAATGGATGTTGGCTGGTGGTGGCACGTGTTCGGACTGTTTTGAAAGAGAGAGCAGGAATTATAGAAGCTAATTCAGAAGAACAGTGCCCATGGAAATATCTGTAGAGGAGGCATGCAGCAGAAACAGTACGTCTATGAGACAGCGAGTGGAGAGACTCTGTTAGAGATGAATCATAAATTAACCTCATATGTGATGAATCATTAATGTCCCCTCATATGATACTGTGAAAAATTGGAAAAGACAGTTGAGGAATGGAATGGGCGAAGCAGTGTGCCACAATGACCTAAGAGAAGAGAGACCCATCTCAGCCACAGATCCTGCCTATGTGGTTAAAGTGGAACAGCTAGTCCCTGAAGATAGATGAGTGACTATAAATTTTATAGCAAACGAAGTGAACATTGGCCGTGGGTCTATTTGCACCATGGTGCACGAGTTCCTGCACACGTCTTAGGGGGCAACCTTATGGGATCTGAGATTGTTCACACCTCCTCAAAAGCTCCTCAGGAAAGTTTTCCACACAGTTATTGGGACTTTGTAGAAAGAGAATGTTGAGGTTTTTTTTTTTTTTTTGATTGAATTATAATGATGGATGAATGCTGAGTACAGTACATACTATGACCCAGAAACAAAACAGATGAAAAAGCAATGGAAACATTTATCTTCATCAAACTCCAAAAAAGCCAAGGTTCAATTGCCTGCTACCAATTTCATGTTATTAGTTTTCTGGAACTATAAAGGTATCGTCCAGATTTTGCTAGCAGGGAAAAGGAGGTGATTGTCCCTCTGTATAAGGCAATGGTCAGGCCACGCCTTGAGTACTGCGTGCAGGTCTGGAGGCCTCATTTTAGGAAGGATGTAGATTTGCTTGAGCGTGTACAGAGAAGGACAACAAGATTGATGAAGGGAATGAAAGGATCCTTTTACCAAGAGAGGCTTAAGTTATGCAAATTGCAGCAGCTGGAGACTAGGCACCTGCGAGGTGATCTGATTGAGGTGTATAAGGCCTTGAATGGGTTGAGCACACTGAATTTTGATAGGATTCTTCCACTTGTTCAGATTACAAACCTAAGGGGGCATAAATTCAAATTGAGGAAATACAGCTGTAGAATAGATGTGTGGAAATTTGCCTTTAGCCAGCGAGTGGTTAATTGCTGGAACAAACTTCCATCTGTTGTTGTGGAAGTTGATAGGTTAGGAGGAACTGGACAAACATTTAGAGGGAATGGTTGTGTGAATTTTTTTTTTTTTTTTTTTAGGCTGATGCCACATAAGCTCATATGCTTGCCTTCTTGCATCACATGCCACTATTACTATCCTCAGATTACCTCCCAAAAGGCAGTGACATCATTGGAGAGTACTACAGAAACATAGTGGGAAAGTTAAGAAAAGCTATTAAGTTGTAGAGAAGCAAGAAGCTATTCAAAGGTGTCCTCCTATCCTAGCCAACAACACTGCTACTCGCAGAGTTGTTTTCATGGTGGACTTAATGATCAAGTGAGTGGCTTTCAAAATCTGTAGCACCCACTGTATTCTTCTGGTCTTTTACCTTCAGGCTTCTACCTCTTTTCTAAAATGAAAAAATCAATATGGGACCAGATTTCAGACTGATGAACAGGTAATTAATGAATAAAAGCCTGATATATATATATATATATATATATATATTTTTTTTTTTTTTTGTTTGTTTGTTCAATGTGAAGAGTGCTGTTCGAGAGGCCTGAAAGAAGTTCTCCGTAGATGGAAAAAATGTGTGGCTCTAGGTAGTACATAGAGAAGGATGAAATTGCCAACCAAGTTTCAAATCCTAATTGAAGGTTGACTTAGAAAAAGTGCAGTACAAGGGGTGGTCAATATTTATTGACCATCCGTTGTATTTCATATTTGCTCGTTGCCTCTGAATTTCTTTACCACACTGGTGTCAGACTGACTGGTATGAGTAAATATCTACTTACTCATAGAACCACCTTTATCTGTTGGTGATATGTAGGTACATCTACAGTCTAACGGAACCTTATCCAAGTCCAGTGATGTTCTCATAGTTAATCTCAATTGGTCAATTCACTCTCTTGCTGCTGTATATGTCATCAACAATAGGAACTTTACTTGCCTTCAGGCTGAAATTTTTCTAATAAATGTTTTTGATTAAGACTTTTCCACACCCACTAGACAAGGGTCTAATCTCATTCATTCTTTTCTTTATATTCACATACCTGAAAAGCCATATCACTTGCTAAGAGAGCCATTCTTTGCTCTCATAGCCAGTATTTTTTCATAATGAGACCTTGCAAGCTTAATACTTTCCATACTACTGTTTACAAGTCAACTTGTAGCTTTTATAGGCTTTAGTTCTTTCATTGCTCTGTAACTTTCCCACACCACCTTTTTCTGCTCTATTAAACCTGCCAGCTATGTATTAATCCATCTCAGCATTCTTCTTGTGCTGTATTTTCTTATATATATATATATATATATATTTTATTTTAATTGCTTAGATGAATCAAACTTTAGTGTCTATTTTCCATTGGGTATTAGGGTGTATCCTGAACAGGAGCAGCAAGGGATAAAATATTAGAACAATCAATAAAACAATCAAATTTAATTAATTTAAGCAATCAAAAATATATATATATATATATATATATAAACTTAAGTGAGAATAATAATTAAAAAAAAGAAATTTATTCTCTTCCTTCCCTGTTGGTTTGATCGTTACGTATAATTTCACAATTTTCGATCTTCTGTTTTGCCATGCTGCTGACAATTTATTATTATTATTTTATTTATTTTTTTTAATTATTATTCTCACTTAAGTTTATATCTCAAGCGTCATATAGAGGAAAATGCCTTTTGCTGCCTCTGTATGCTTTACTCCTTTTTTATGTAAGATTCAGTTTTCAATTATTTCAAACATTATTCAAATAAGTATATATATATATATATATATAGGGGTGCGCTTATGAATAAAGGCTTAAGTTCTGCAAGTTGTAGCATCTGGAAACTAAGCATCTGAGAGAGGCGGCAAGCGAGTGCATTGAACCACTGAGGCTGGTTATGCGAGCATCACTAGACTCTGGGGAGATTCCCTTGGATTGGAAAAGTGCAAATGTATCTCCCATACATAAGGGTGGCTCTAAAAGTGAAGTGGGAAATTATCGACCTGTCAGTCTGACTTCAGTAGTAGGGAAAATCATGGAGGCATTGATCAAGGGTGGAATTCAGGATCATTTGGATAGAATTGAAATTCTCAAGGATACTCAGCATGGTTTTGTAAAGGGAAAATCATTTAACAAATCTGGTTCGCTATTTCGAAAGGGTCACTCACGAGCTGGATTTAGGGAATAATTTCGACATTGTTTATTTAGATTTCAGCAAAGCTTTTGACTCAGTCCCACATGAGCGGTTGCTTTATAAGCTGGAACAGGTTGGAATCACTGGGAAAATCCTTAGATGGATAGAAGGATGGCTTCAGGGCAGGAGGCAGAGGGTTGTGATAAATGGCTATTCCTCAGATTGGGTTGATGTGAGAAGTGGGGTTCCCCAAGGATCAGTATTAGGACCACTGTTGTTTTTAATTTTCATAAACGACATTGATGAAGGGATAGAGGGCGTGATGTCTAAATTTGCAGATGATGTTAAAATTGGTAGAGTAGTTAATGATCACTGTCAAGCTGAGCTTCTTCAGAGAGACCTAGATAGACTTCAAGAATGGTCAGAAAAATGGCAGCTGTGCTTTAATCCAACAAAGTGTAAGGTATTACACCTGGGAAACAGTAATCCCAAAATAACTTATTCACTTGGTGGAGTTCAACTAAACCCAGTACTGGAGGAAAGGGACTTGGGTGTTACGATACGGTCAGACATGAAATTCTCTGAGCATTGTAAACAGGTTGCAAGGAAGGCCCATGGTGTCCTATCGATGATCTATCGAACTTTTGCAAGTAGAGATAGGGACGTGATAATCCCATTATATAAGGCCTATGTTAGACCACACTTGGAATACTGTGTTCAAGTATGGAGACCGCACCTAAAGAAAGACATCGAGCTTCTTGAAAGGGTGCAACGAAGGGTAACTCGCCTGGTGAGATCGGCAAAAGGGCGTCCTTATGAAGAAAGACTTCGAATATGTGGGTTGCAGAGTTTGGAAACTAGACACCTTAGAGGAGATTTGATTGAGGTGTTTAAGGCTCTGAGAGGCATCAGTAAACTGAATGAGGACAAAATTTTCAAGATTATAAATGATGCTAGAACTAGGGGACATAAATTCAAGTTACGCGGGGAAATGTTTAGATTGGACTGCAGGAAGTTTTATTTTAGCCAGCGAGTTATAAATTACTGGAATAAGTTGCCTTCATGGGTGGTAGAGGCCGACAGTTTGGGGAAATTCAAAGGTCATCTGGATAGTACTTTCGGGTAAGGGAAGCGCATAGGATGATAGGATTAATTTCCTTTTTATTTAATTTTTAATTTCATTTTATTATTTTTATTTCTTTATTAATTATTATTATTTATTTATTTAATTTTTGTTTTTATCATTGTTTTGTTCGGATTTTTTTTATTTTTTTTATTTTTTTTTTTTGGCTGGTGCAGCATAAGCCATAGGCTTTCTTGCACCATACGGCCGTTACTAATACTAATACTAACTAGACATCTGTGAAGTGATCTGATTGAGGTGTATAAGGCCTTGAATGGTTTGAGCAGGTTCAGTGCTGACAGGATACTTCTGCTTGCTCAGATTAAGAACCTCAGGGGCATAGATTCAAATTAAGGAAAGACAATTGTAGAATAGATGTGCAGAAGTTTACCTTTAGCCAATGGGTAGTTGATTGCTGGAACAGACTTCCATCTGTTGTTGTGGAAGTTGATAGCTTAAATAAATTTAAGGCTGAACTAGACAAACATTTGAAGTAATCGGATGGGTGAAATGGGAACAAATTTTTTTTTTTTTTTGGCTGATGCTGTATAAACTTGCTTTCTTGCAACATATGCCTTTGCTAATGCTAATATTCTCATGGCTTTTGTGCCTATTGCTTTAAAAGCATTGAATATTACAATATCCTCTCTCTCTCTCTCTCTCTCTCTCTCTCTCTCTCTCTCTCTCTCTCTCTCTCTCTAACATAACTACTTTCTTCACAGTTCCCACTTAGAACTATATGATCATTTCCTGCTAATGATTTCTCTATTAATGGTGTCAGCCCTGTAATGTCATATGGGTTTTCACTGATGATCAAGTCTAGCATATTCTTTCCCCTAGTATTTTCTCTAGCATCTTGATACAAATAAGAATCATCTGGTTTATCTAAAAATTCTGACCCCATGGTGAGTTTCTCTCCCACTTTCCCCGATCTGTATGGGGCAAATTGAAATTGCCCGTAATGAGACATTCACACTTGCTCATCCATTCCATCTGCTTGTAGAGATGCTTGTCATGATCTACACAATCATCTGATCTATAGCATTCCCTCACTCTCATTTAACCTTTGCTTCCAACTACCTAATGCCACACAGATTTTATGCTGGCATGTGCTAGTTCTGAATGTGGGAAAGCCTTTATCATGCTTAGACTGCTTTTGATAAAAGTGAACATTCTTTCTTAATATTTTATATTTACCCTAGTGAAAATCATCATTCTCTATTTCTGAAGTGACATCACATTTCCATTAGTCCTGTTATGTCAGCAGTAGTTGCCCTAAGCAATAAATAGTTCAGATTCACTAATTGACTCTGCTCCTGGCATTGCTGTAGGCACAGTTTAGACAGTGGTCTTGTACTACTGTAGTTTACTACCTTAACCCCCCCCCCCCACCCCTTGAAGTTATTTAAACTTTTTTCTGTAGCATTAGCTATCTGTTCATTTGAAACATTGTTATCCTTGGCACGTCTTTCCAACACCAGCTTTTGAGGGAACAGTCAAGAGCTCTTGAAATATGCACATGTGTTTATTTTACCCATACCATCAGATAAATGTGTCTCTCCTCCTCCCAATTTATAGTTCCCTGAACCTTAAACTCTCCTTAATGATATATATATGTTACATATATTAGTAGTAAAATGTAACAGATTGTAACAATATGTAATATTCCTTCTCTTCTTTTGTAGAGAAGGAATATTACATCTATTCCTTCTCTACAAAATAGATCCTTCTACATACTAGCAGGCCATACTGATACCCCTGCACAAGATAGGCCCAGCCTTATAGTAAGGTGGGTTGCCTCAGGCCATGAGTGACAAAAAAAAAAAAAAAAAAAAAGGTAAGGAAATTTAGATATGCTTGTATGTAGTTCTCAGAATTCCTCTGACTTTTCCTGTCAGTATAGCATCTTGGGGACAAGAAGTTTTTTGAAGTTAAAATTTTAAAATTTATGAATACTTACATGCAGTCAACGTTGATTTGAAGCCAGGTTAAAAACTTGGCAGTTTTGTTGAATGAAAATGATATTGCAAGCGAATTGGACTATAGGGAAGTTATAGCTGATCTTGCATTACCTAAAGCTTGTAAGTTTCTTTATTAGTTATTAAGGTAGATTTTAAATTGTTGATTAGAAAAAAGTGTGAACAAATAGTCCTCCATTACAAATTATAGTTAGTGGTAGGGGGATAAACTGGATTTGACATAAACCCTAGTATTCACCATTGAAATGGAGACCATTGTGAATGTTTTGCCTTGGGCTTCACAAACTGTAAGGCTGGGCCCATCCCTAAAAGTTATGCAGAGTCACTTGAGTCTTGAGTTAATCCACAAGGCTTTTATCACATAATCCTTTCTATTGCTTCTGGGCAGAATTGCAGATACACATTGACTTGACTTGTGACTTTTTTTTTTTTTCCCAGCATAATCCTGTATTTATCCACTTAATGATCAGTTTATGAGAAGCATATGCAGGTATGCTTCTGCTAAATGTTACGTAAGATAGGAGTCTTTCTGAGCTAGCTTTTGTCACAGGAGAAGTAACATAACTTGTCTCTGATAGTAATCTGATTTGAGTGTGGCTGCAAACTTGTAATGGATCTGTACAATACAAAACAGTTCAATATTTTTTATAAACATGTATTTTGTATAGTGGTAATAATTTTTACATTATGCAACAACTTTTTACATTGAAATATAATACTTTATTGTATTTAACTTTAATCTACTATGTTCCCTTTAATCTTTATTAAGAGAAGAATATCTGTGAGTGATTTCTGATGTTCACTGCATTTTGCTGCAGAATGTAACCTGTTGCTTAATAGGTTTTATGTTAAGTATTGTATACATATATAATTAACCTGGATAGGCAAAACATTCATTTTTAAAACAGCTGCACTATTTATCCCATCTACTTGCATGAGTAGTTGTATGAGAGTGGTCTTTATTATACTTATAGGATTTCTAAAATAGAAAAATTCTCTGGTGTAGTTAGGCTCATTCTAATGCATTCATTTGCAGATATCCTAGGATAAACAGAGAAAGTATGCTACCAATAGCTACTACACTAACCAACCCTGATCCTGAAGCGTAAGTGTATCATCTGCATAATTTGAATTTTTTTTTGATATTGTAAAATTTATTCTAAATACCTATGTTAATAAAGAAAATTTGATAAGTAGTTCATTAATTCGATCCTAATATATATTTTTACAAATTAAATTAAATTTTTTAACCTGCAGATGATTGTCAGGTTATCTCTTTCAGATTAGTGGTACAGACTTTTCAGTGACACACTTTCGAAAATTTTTGTAGAACCTTGTTCCACCTGGTATATTCTAACCTGAAATGCTACACACGTGCCTAAATGAGGTGTAAGAAGCTCTTCAGAGTATAGCTCCACAACCATTTCAATTTGCAACAACTGGTTGAAGAAATTTATTCAACTTGGACCATCATCCTTGTGGCATACTTTTGGTACCTTGTTGAGTCTTTGCCATGATGAATCTGGGCTGTTCTGAGGACTAAGGGGAGGGGGGATCTACTCACTATTAGGTAGGTGTACCTAGTAAAGTGCTACTTAATGTACATGTAAAGCTGTACCATAAATGCTTCTTGCATACTGATTTATGGAGTGTTTTACATGCTCTTAAAGGTATGCAGTCTGATCATTATTCAATCCTGGTCTACATGTGGGAAATGCTCTATTTTCTGTATGAATCTGATAGAGATGTCTTCTTTTGTTGGTTCTCATGCTACTCAGGGATCAAGTAAAATGAGTGAGCTGATGAGTGCATAGTCAGCTGCCCATATTGGTTCCTTAAAGATTTACAACATGCCTTCATGAAAGAAGGCTTTCATTATGGCAGACAATCTGTCACAGGCAGGAAGTAAACAAACTATATCTGATTAAACATGTGATTAGGATGTGGCAATCCTGTATGCATAAAGTTCATCATGAGAAAGTCATTTTGGCCTGACGTTGAATAAGTAGCTACTGTGCATTCATATCTTCTTAAAGCTAAGGATTGCCCCATATGCATAAACACGGTTGTGTTACTTCCAACATTAAGCATGTTTTAATTAACTGCCATTAGTTTTTTAATAAGTGATGCAAAGCTGCTTATATTGCCATTAACCAAACACCTTTTTTTTTTTCTATACTCGGGCAAATTTAACTGACAAACTTAACATTGGATGTGTTTGCCTTTTTGCACTTGTGCTGCAGTATCTAACAGTGATCATTCAGTGTGCTGATCATACTAGCACATCTTATACTTGTACTTTTATACCTATACTGCTTATGCCTTTTATTATTGCAGTCATGGACTTGGTGTGTTATGGCACCAGATGCTGCTACATCATAAATCAACTGCCACCACCATTATTTTCAGAAAAGAAATCTGCTTTTCTCTTTCTTATACTACCAAATAACTCAGCTACTTAGTTTCCTCATGGCACTGCACCTGCCTCTCCATGGTGAGGCTGGAAAACTGGGCTGTAAAGTCAGCCCACGGGGCCAAAAGGAGCAAAAGATGGACCTTCTTTCGATCAGGATTGCAATTCCAACCTTAATGGAGTTGCATCATCTTAGTAGCGACCCCTATAGTCAAACAGAGACACTAAAGATGGTTGCTGCCCAAATGGAGTCATCCATCTTTTCTTTATCATACACTCTTTATCAAACCAGCTTGTAGGTAATTTATCACCATTTTACATCCAAAAATGTCTAGAAACATAGCTGGTTCTCTGAAAATGTATCTTAGATTTAAATCTGGTGATCTGCTTGTTGAAACTACCAATCACAAATATGTGACCAAAACTTTTCTCATTTTGAGGAATTCTAATTGGTCTCCTGCTACACTCAATACCTCCAAAGGGTTCACTTCAGAGAGGGAGCTAATGAATGGAGGAGAGAAATTATACAGCAAAGTCATGAGCTGAAAGTGACATAAGCAAACAGTTATGTTGAAAAAAAGATGTGAGCTTCAAGTCTGTTTACTGCACAGAGGAGTGTAATCAAGGAGGGGGGGAACTATTATCAACTATTAAACTGCACCATTTGCAGTTTAATAGTTTAAAAATTAAAAAAAATTAAAAATGCAATGATCATTCTCATTTTTTAGTGTATTTTACTATAAAAATTATAAAAAAAGTTTCCAGGCCATTGCATTATCATCTAAAATTTGTTTTCAGCTATAAATTATGAGAAACAGAAAGATAAACATTCTGATAAAAAAAAAAAAAAAATATATATATATATATATATATATATATATATATAATAAATATACAGGGTGTTTCAAAAGTGATGGTCAATAATTTAAAGGTGAACTGTACAGACTACAATATGCAAAAAAAGCCTAGTAAACATGGGTCCTTAAGTGAATTGTTTTCGAGATATTGCACATTTCTAGTTGGAATTCACCACTGACTTGTTTGTTTGGGTTAGGTTATGCTCATTCTCTCCCTTTCCCCTCTCTCAATGCTCTGAGATGTAGCAGGCATACTAGTACTTGTCAAAGGATAGTCAACATGGAAAGAGGTTACAGCAGTGAAGAGTATGTAGACATGCAATTCATGTATGGTAAAGCCAAATGGCAGTGCACTCAAGGCTGCATGTTTGTACCAAGAAGTATTTCCCCGCTGAAGGCAGCCCAACAGGCACACATTCATCAGGGTGCATCAGTGACTTAGAGAACATGGGCACTTCGCACATGGAGTAAGAGCAGGTAGGTCACCCTCAACTACCTGCGAGGGCAACTTGTTCCAGCAATCAACAACTCACTGGCTATAAGAAAACTTCCTACAATCTAATCTAAACCTCAAGCCCTGTAATTTGAATTTATGACCCCTAGTTCTGGAATTCTTTATAACAGTAAGAATTCCACCTTCATTCATTTTACTAATCCCTCTCAGAGCCTTGTAAACTTGGATCAGGTCACCTCTGATATGCCTGGTTGCCAAACTCTGTAGTCCTGATAATCGCAGTCTTTCCTCATATGGTTGTCCTGTCGATCTCACCATTCAAGTTGCCCATCTTTGGACCCTTTGAAGAAGCTGTGTCTTTTTTTAGATGAGGTTTTCATACTCGAACACAGTGTTCCAAATGTGGTCTTACAAGTGCATTATACAGTGGGATTAAGACCTCTCTATCTCTACAGGATAATGTTCGATTCATCGAACATTATCCTGTAGAGTTTATCTGCCCGTATTGTAATTCCCAGATCCCTTTCTTCTGCTGTTTTTAATTTCCATTTCACTTCAGTTTCAACTTCTGCAGTAGACCTCTCCTAGTATATATTGGGTAGCTCTTAATGATACGCTGAACAGTGATCATTGCCCACTAATATATAAAATTCAAATATCCTACTCTTTAACAACAAGAAAATCCAGTAAAATCAAAATCTTCAAAGGCTGAATGGATAAAATACCTTTGTCTCTTTAGATGACCATAACATTTGGTCCTGTTCCACCAGCACTGTTATCGAACACTTGGCAAATCAAATGCCAACAGCTGTAACTGCTGGTTTTCTGCAATATAAACTAAAAAGCCATTAAAAAATAAATTATGGAAGGAAGAGTGCAATCTAAAAACAAAAAAAAAACTATTCCACAAACAGCCAACCACTTCCAGTTTCAATAATTATAAGTGCTTTAGAGCAAACGCCTGCTATATCAAGAGAAAAGCCAAAAAAAAAAAAAAACTCTTGGATTAAATTCACTTTCTTAGTTAATAAAAAATACTGATGTCAGAGTGATCTGGAAAAAAAATAAAGGAATTAAATGGAAAATTTCCTCCATTATCTACTCCACTGCTTAACTGGAATGGATAGGAGCTCTCTAATCCTAAAGAGATTGCAAATGTTCTAGGAGCTGTATTTTATGAATTGCCTTCTTCAGCAGCATGATGAACATATTCTTGAATGTGTTCAATCATTTGCAATGTTTGAATTGCATTTACCACCACAATCTCTTTCCATCTCAAGGAACGGTTGCTTGGCCCTGATTGGGTGTATTATGTAATGCTCCAACATTTAGATCAAAATTCATTATCTTCGTTGCTAATCTTTTTCAATCATATATTTACTTACTACACATTCCCAAGCTGCAGGTGTCATTTTTGTGTATTGCCATTTAGAAACCCAAGTTTTGGTCAACAGTATGTGACCTACTATAGAAACAGACCACAGGTAACTTGGCCTGCTGCTATCATATTACAGAAACTAATAGAAACTTAGAAGATGCACATCAGTAAATTCCTCTGAGATCCCATAGATACAGACCCTCCATACAGAACCTTTATACAGTCTTGTGACAATTACTGCCGGCAATTAGGAAAACACTCTCTAGCAAACAATAACTGTCAACAATTACATAATGCTTTATATGAAAAATTATCCTGACTGTAAAAATTTATACCAGTGAATCAAAGTCTGAGAGTGAGTTGGGTACAGCAGTGGTATTCCCTGATACCACCATTTCTGTATTGCATTCCTACAGAATGTAGTAGTTATGCTATTTAAGTTACAAGTTAAAAAACCTGATATCAAAAATATTTTCTTCCTGTTAATCTAAAACACCTCCCCACCTTTACATTCCTTATTAAAGCTCATCAGATCAGAGCTGAGCTAGATTTCTGCTAGATTCCAGGCCACACTGGAATATCAGGGAATGAAAGTTTGGATCATGCTGCCAAACATCCATCCAGCACAGCCCTACTGAAGTTTCTACTGCCATTGACTATAAATCCAATATACATAGAATATGTAAATAAATCCAATATACAGAGAATATGTAAATAAATCCAATATACAGAGAATATGTAAATAAATCCAATATACAGAGAATATGACACTTCTGTGGAAAATGAAAATATATATATATATATATAGTAAATTCTTTCAGTTAAAGCCTGTACTACATTTATGGGCCCAGCTTTCATACAAATGGATAGGAAGAAGTAATCTTAGACAAAACTCAAATGGATTTTAGTATTAGTAGTGGCAAATGATGCAAGAAAGCAAGCTTATATAGCATCAACCAAAAATAAAAAAAATAATAATGAAAAAAAAATAAAAACCTCCTAAATCACATGTCCATCCCAATCAATAGTTTGTCCAGGTCTTCAGCCTATGTCTTACTTATCTTTTTTGCTTCTGTCAGGAAATGACTTTACACAGTGTATGCGCTGCTCTACATCTCTCACAGTAAAGGCATTTGGAATGAGCTTGTACAGTAATGCCTGACTCTTCTTCATTCAGTTTTATCTCAAACCTACAAGAACCTTTGTCATTTGGCCACATAGTTGATAACTCAAATCTCACAAAATTCTTTCCTATCCTGAAACATATATAATTATGTGATAATTTCTGACTGCTTCTGCAGCAGTCAAAGAGCATATGCAGAACTACATTGATAGGTACAATATGGCCTAAAGCCACCAGTGCCAAGCATTTTTCTCTGTGCAATTTATAGTGCTCTTAGAAAATAATATAGTTTTATTTCTTTTCTTGTGTGATTTTCTTCTCTTTTGTTTACTTTTAAGTTGTTCTGTGTTTGCAAAGTCAGAAGTAAGAATCCAGAAAGGGAATCCACCTTTCTTTTTCTAGTCTACATATCAAATACTAACCACTCTACTAACTTTAATAACCGCTTGGTCACTTGGTGGCACAGCTCCTGCCTCCGTGTGGTGGGGCCAATAATCTGGGGGAAAATCCATCCCATCAGGGCTAAAAGGAGCAGAAATGGAAACTGATGTATTTCCACGTTTAGAGCCAAAGAGCTCTCAACATGACAGTGACACTGACCATGACTGCTCCCTTTCAAAGAGACTTTAAAAGGATACAAGAAACAGGAATCTAGCATTCTTCATAGTGCATTCTTTGTCATTTCAACCTGTGAGCAAGCTCTACCCTTTCATCATTCAGAGATGCCTAGAAAATGCCGCA
Source organism: Mastigoproctus giganteus (assembly GCF_048544385.1). Lineage (NCBI taxonomy): Eukaryota > Metazoa > Arthropoda > Arachnida > Uropygi > Thelyphonidae > Mastigoproctus > Mastigoproctus giganteus. The sequence continues at coordinate 138,001,485 of NC_143580.1, forward strand.
GGTTCACCAAAAATGGTTAAACGACTCCAATCAGGGATTTACTAATAGAGACATCTTACTCAAGACATTCTGAGTTATTATTATGACTAACTTCTTTAAATGGAATTCTGATTCAAGTCACTTCATGTAACACACTGAATTCTTCCAAGGGAGTGATCATGGAATGAGATCTATTAAACGTTTCTGAGAAAGAAATAGTCCAGGAGCTAAAAGATCAAAACACCTCTCGTGCAAAATGAATCATGATCAGAAAATACGGCATACGGTTAAGGTTATGTTACTCTTCAAGAAACATAACCTTAACTTTCAGTACACCGGGTTCTGTCAAAGCATGTTACTTGAACTACCACATTTGGCCATATACCCCAAATCAGCTTAGATGTTATTAATGTCAAAAATTTGGCCATTCTCAGACGGCATGCCACAGAAATGCTATATGTCTGAACTGTGGGTGCAAAACTTGTAACAAGCAGAATGCAAGGCACCAATACCACAGTGTCCTAATTGTAGTGGCAACCATCCAGCATACTCCAAAGATTGTGAACTCTGGAAGTTAGGAAAAAAAATATAAAATTGAAAATAGTTTCTTCCCAGGAAGCAAGAAAGCAGGTCAATTTAAGTATACCAAAATGCACTTATGCTTGTACCATCCATAGATACAAATCAGTGGCATGTGTCCATCTCTCCAAAAATATCAATCTCAGACTGGACTCGATCAGTACTCTCAGTCCAGCATCCATCTAAACTGAACTTAATAGACCACAGCAATAATATGCTACTTGCAGTTCCATCCCAGAGTTCACATTGTCAAGTAGCAGAAAATTTGAAAAAATCATATCCTGTTGACACGAAGTAATCATGCCTAACAAACTTTGTCAAACCTAACAATGGTCAAGAAGAACTGCTTGAAATACACACAGAAGATGATATGGATTATAGCAATGACTCAGGATGTCCTACATTTCACAGAAAATAAAAATCAAAACTGGACTGTTATAAACAATCCACTCATAAAAAGTAGACAGGTACATCTTCCACATACAAAACCAAATAATGGAACACATCATTCAGTGGAATTTCAGAGGTTTTTGCAGCAACGTCGATGATATTTATGAATTAATTCACTGCTTCAGTCCTTTTGCCATGTGCCTATAAAGAAACCAACTTGACACCCCAAGTTTCCCCTGCAGTCAAAAGTTATACTATCTTCAGACAAGACGGATCAGATACTAATCGTGCTTATGGAGGAGTAGCCATCCTGTTGGATTCAAGAGTTCCCTCCAGATGCATTTCATTGCAAACCTCCTTAGCTCTTGCCACACGCATTGTAATTGGAATCACTTTGGTCTCAATTTATCTTTTACCTTCCATATTCTATTCAGAAAATCGAGGATCTTGTCTTGCAACTACCACTTCCATTTTGTTTACTAGGTGACTTTATGCTCATCACCCATTATGGAGTGTCTCCAGCTTAGAGCGGCGTGGAAAGCTTGTTGAAATGTTGATCGACAGACAGAATTTAGCATTATTGAATACCGACTCCTCTACCTATTCATTTTCCTACTGGAGCAACCTCTGCAATAGACCTTTCCATTTACTCTCCAGTACTCTGTCCAAGGCCTCCGTAGCCGAGTGGGCAGGAGCGGGAGTGCAGTAGCACACGCTCTTTGAGTAGACCGGGGTTCAAGCCCCTGACTGCAGAATACGGTCGATCTGCCAACTCGCACTGGACCAGCGTGGCAGATTATGGTCCATTTCCCTCAGCATGAATTGTTGAGGAGGCTTCCATCCTGCAGTGGGTTGATAATGGCTACACTTTACTTTACTTCCTCTATCCAAGAGGATGTTATAGATAACTCTTAATGACCCTCACAACAGTAACCATTTTCCAATAATATGCAAAATTCAAACTTCCTGTTCCTTACCAACAGATAATCTAGTTAAAGTCTGTCTAGATAAAATGTAATCTATACTTTATATTTAACAGCTAATCTAGTTAAATGTTAATTTCCAAAGGCTGACTGGATAAAATACAACAGGCTCATCACATTTTACAACCATATCATTCAGTCGTCTTCCATCAACCACATTACTTAACACATAACAAACCAAATGCTAACAGCTGCAACCACTGCCATTCCTCAAAACCAAGTCAGGAAAAGGCAAAAATTAAATTACTGGTGGAACAAAGAATGCAACAATGCAAAAAAGGAGAAAAACAAAGCATGGAATGTTTTTTTTGCAAACATCCAACCACTTCCAGTCTTATTAGTTATAAGCAACTTAGAGCAAGAGAGCACGTTATCAGACAGAAAGCGAAAAAAGAATCTTGGATTAAATTTTCTTCTTAAGTTCATAAAAATACAGATATGAGACTGATCTAGAGAAAAATAAAACTGTTAAACAGTAAATTTCCTCCAACATCTTCTCTACTACTTAACTGGAATGGATGGGAACTCTCTACTCCTACAGAAATCGCAAATGCTCTAGGATCCGTATTTGGTCAGTTGCTCTCCTCAAATGCTTATGACCAATCATTTCAAAAAAAATAAACATGTGACCTAGAAATCCAAAATGATTTAATTGACAGCTATGCATTATTTTATAATCAACCATTCACCATGATTGAACTGTAGCTGGCTCTTATCAACACAAGAAACAGTGCTGCTAGTCCCGATGGGATATTTTATGTAATGCTCCAAAATTTAGATCAAAAATCACTCTCTTCACTGCTGATTTTTTTTTCAATCAAATCTTCACTGAACATACATTCCCAAGCTCCTGGCATCATTCCTTCATACTGACAATCCCAAAACCTGGTTAAGACCATTCTGCTCCTCACAGCTACAGATCAATTTCACTTACCAGCTGTCTGGGCAAAACTCTCGAAAAAATGATTTATGGTCGTCTGACTTGGTATCTCAAGTCCCAAAATTTGATTAACAACAATCAGTTTGAATTCCAAAAAAATTGATCATCATTGGACTTATGATTAAAGCTGAAGTAAACATCAGAAATGCATTATCAAAAAGGAACATCTTGTCATGTCTGTCTGGACACTGAGAAAGTCTTTGACACAACATGGCATTTTAGCATCTTAAAGGATCTGTATTCTCATGGCCTGAGAGGAAATTTGCCATATTTCATGCAAAAGTTCCTACAACAAAGATCCTTTCAAGTTTGTTATAGGGGACTCTCTCTAAAAACTTTGTCCAAAAAGTTTAAGGGTCTGTTCTCAATGCTACTCTGTTTGCAATTAGAATGAATCACATAACTGAACTCATTCTGAAAACAGTGGATTCATACCTTTATGCCAACGATCTCACAATCTCCTGTCATTCTCAAAACATGAACTATATTGAGAGACAATTGCAAATATCATAAATTGAATCCAGATTTGGATGACACAAAACATGTCTCATCCAAAGAAACTTCGTAATTTTTCCTCCTTTTTCCCCCGTCATCCTTTTTGTTGATTAAATAATAAATAACCAAAAATGTGTGATATCTAGGTCTGTGAAGATCCCAGTGTGGCTCCGCAGAACCCCAGAAAATTTGTTGTGGTTTGTTTTTTTTAAGCATGACATTTGAATTAACTTATTCTATTAACAGTATTTGTTATTAATTGAATTCTTTATTGTACTTCAGAACTGTTCAATATTATACCTTGTGTGTGTTATTATTTATTTTATTTTGTTTTTTTTTTTTTAGTTGGTACCCTCCTGGACATGGAGATTTTTATGCTTCTTTTTCCAATTCGGGACTTTTAGATAACTTATTAAATCAAGGAAAGGAGTATTGTTTCATTTCTAATATTGATAATTTAGGAGCAACAGTTGACTTGAGTATCCTTTAAAAGTAATATACTATTTTCAAATGCATATTTCTTTTATATAAAAATTCACAAGATGCATATTTTTATTTAGATGTTCTATAGATGTATTGTGTTTACACATGATTAAATTATTTATACACCCTGTGAAAATACTATTTTTATTCTCGTGGAAACATGTTTGTGTTTTTCTGTGAACATGTTTTTTATCCTAGAAATCAAAAAAAAGATGAAAAAATTTTTTGACAAGCTGAGACTTACTAAAAAAGACATGTCTTACATCTGGAACTCAGAATACAGATACAAACTACATTAAACATGTTGAGGGGGTTCAAAAAGATTTGTATTCACCCAGAAGTAGTTATGATATACAGATGAAAATTTTTTTGTTTAATATCTTGAAATCTCTATAACAACCATGCAAATTTTGGTTTTGATCTGACAATTAATTTTTTTCTTTGCACTGAATGAAATCTGCCCAGGTTACAGTGTTGTTGCACATTGGTATAAACAATTCAGATGTGGAAGAACCTGAATGCATGATGAAGAAATTCCAGGATGCACAGCAACTGCTGTAACAGAAGAGTGTGTTGCAAAAATTGTGGCATCACTCCTGAAGATCACTGCATTAGCATGAAAGAACTAGCTGCAGAGCTCCATATTAGTGTAGGGTCTGTGGAGAACATTGATCCAAGTTGCATATGGGTAATATGTCTGCTAAATGGGTTCCCAGACTTTTGATCCCTTACCAGAAGAATGGAAGGGCAAAATGTGCACATGAAGTACTGTCACTATGGCAGGAAAAGCAAGAGGAGTGTTTTTCACTGCTGGTCATCATGGATAAAACTTGGATCCATCACTATGATCCCGAAAATAAACAAATGTCAAAACAGTGGAAACATGAACAATCAATCCCCCCATAAAAAAAGGCAAAGGTGCAACCAAATGCTGGCAAGGTGGTGCTGTCACTACCTTGATTTTTGAGATCAGCATGGTGTTAATAGTAACAGATTACCTTCAAAAGGGCTGTACCTGTGATGGCAAAGTATTATTCCAACCTCTTCATGAAGCTATGTATGCTATAAAAGAAAAAAAAATGGGGAAAGCTGCCAAAAGGTGTATGCCTGCTCCATGATAATGCCCCTGCCTATTCCTAGTGTGTGCAGTGAAGTGTTCCCACGCATGTGGGTTTGAAATATTACCACAACCTGCTTATTCCCCTAACCTTCACCCTCAGATTTATTCTTCTTTCTTGCACTGAAGTCCTTTTTTTGTTGAAAACACTTTGCTGCTTATGATGAGGTGATTTCTGCTGCTGAGTCATGTTTTGAAGGACAGTCAGATGATTTACACAAAACTGGCCTGTAGAAGTGTATTGAGAAGTGGCAAAAAATGTGTCAATTTAACTGGTCACTATATTGAAAAAGTATAATACATGATTTTTTCAACCTTTTATCACAACTACTACAAATCCTTTTTTTGAATCCCCCCTCTTATATTTTCTTTCAGATAGCCAAATGCCTGTTGGATTTGGATGATGTAGTTGTCTACTGTTGTTAAGGATGTTGCAGTGTGTTTCTTCTGAAGATTGGATATCATAGCTATTGAATTAGTGTAAATTATTGAATTCTTGAGCAATGCAGCTGTTCAGCTGCCACTTGGAATTTTGTGGTGAAATCTTCTTTGGTTTTTGTGTCAAGCACTGTTCCCAAATATAATGATAAAACAAAATCCCTTTTTAAAAGCACACTATAAATTATTATTATTATTATTATTATTAGCAGCCATATGGTGCAAGGAAGCCTGAGGCTTATGCTGCACCAGCCAAAAAAAAAATTCCCGCGTTAACCTGAGAGAGAGAGAGAGAGAGAGAGAAGTAGAAGGGAATCGCCAAGAAAGCAAGAAAGAGAAGAATGATATCCAGCTCAGGACCCTGGGTTTATCAAGCCCATACTCACCAGATGTTCAGCCCCTGGGGTATTTGTTGAACTAAAAGTAAGGCAATGGTCATTTCCGAAGTAGTATTAACAGTTCCCACCAGCAAAACAACAAACTTAATCTGAGTCAGCTGACTTCCAGAGACAGTAAACAACAAGCAGTATAACACACAAGTTAAATATAGAGGTACTGAAGACAGTTTTATATATAACATATAATGTAGATAAAGTTTACGATTTAGTTATAATACAATCTATTAACAATACGTGATGCTATTTGTTATAATTAAACATGACACAATCAGGGTACCTATTTTAATGTAGATGTGAAATATGGCCCTGAGTGCCAAGTGATTTCTAGTGTTTCTCTAGGGAGAGTTCTAGCTTTTTTCATAAACCCTTCTCCACTTGCAATATTTCTGCCTTCCTTGCTAGCAACATCACTGTTACACCTGCTAGCAATGTTACTGCTATCTCCTACTAACAGCATTCTGCTCTCTTCTGATTTCTTGGTCACTGGTTGGTATCGCTTTTGCCTGCACATGGTGGGGCCAGTAACCTTGTGGGAGAGGGATTTTCTTCTCTCAAATTCAAACAAATCAGAACCACCAACATTTCTGATTATACATTCCTTATTGACTCAGCCAGTAAGCAAAACCCTCCTTTTGTCATCCAGAGATGTCTCAAAAATGTGGCAAGTACACCAAAAATGGTAAAATCTTAATTTCACGTAATAGATCTCCGGTGAGGAGATCTATTAAGTGAAACAACTCAAGCAAGGCATTCTGAACTAATATTAAAAATGTCCTCTATAAGCAGAATCCCATCCGAAGTCACACTACATAACACACTGAACTCTTCAAAATGAGTGATAGATAAGTGAATGGGATTTAATGAATGTCACCGAAGTGGAGATAGTTATGGAATTGCAGGAACAAAAAGTAAAGGTTATTTGGGACACATCGGGACTAGTGCATTTTGGCCTGATTAAGTGGCTACCCCAATTATCCGACCGGGCTAGCCAAGTGGGTAAAGTACCTGCTCGGCAACCCAAAGGTCGCGGGTTCGATTCCCGCCTCGGGCTTGGATCAAAGTACTGCAAAAACCTTGGGAGGTGCAATATGGCCACAGAAGCCGATGCGCCAACAACTACCAAATCAACAAAAACAACAAAAACAGCCCCAATTATCCGAAGTTTCATGTAAATAGTTAAAAATACAATGTACCCTCCCTTTACAATTGGTTCACTGTACAATCAAATCATGTTACGATGGAGTCACCATAGTAAAGTACCATTCACTATACGATGTGCAGTAAGCGCCGGTCATTGTGACCATGTTTGTGAATTGAATTTTAATTCTATTAAACAGCGATTCTAATTAGCAAAAATAGGAGGAATATTATCCACAGGCTATAAAAGAAAAGATATATTAAACACAAATTTACCCTTTATTACCTTACCAATTAAAAAATTAAATGATACGTGAAAATCGGAAGAATAAACGTGATAATCGGAATAATTAATGCGTACTGTAAAATATACATACAAACTAGTTGACATTTCTGTTCACTGATATTTGTGGGTGGGGGTTAAAATTTAAAACAGTAAAAAGATAAGCAATCAATAACAAAGAACACGGCACACACAAATTGCAAGTAACACAATACGCGCAAGTGAAAACAGTGTAACGAGTTACAAAGCTTTAAAAATAGGAATGAAGAGAAGATCTGAAAATTAATTTTTTTATATGATTGAAGATTTCATGGAAGTGTAAACACATTTGACCATAATAACTCACAAAATTCCAGCTGTCGGTATTATTGCAAATTCAGTAAGATTGAATTTACTGTCCGTTTATGACAGATTTCACTAACAGAAAAGCCCAATAAACAGTTGATTGCTAATTGTTTTAATTGTTTTATGGTTGTGACCTCCTGAATTTCGACCGAACTACTTGGTACCGTCAGAGACCATTAACATTAGCATTAGTAGAGGCATTTGATGCAAGAAAGCAAGCTTATGCAGCATCAGCCAAAAAAAAATAAATAAAGTAAAATAAATAAATAAAAAATAACCACTTCCACTTCACCACCCCTCTGTTCGTTCTAAATACCTGTCCAGCTGAGCCTTAAACTTATTCAGGCTATCAACTTCCACGACAAGGGATGGAAGTCTGTTCCACCTACCAACCACCCGTGGCTAAAGGCAAATTTCTGCACATCTATCCTACATCTGTCTTTCCTCAATTTGAATTTATGCCCTCTCAGGTGATTATTCTGAGCAAGAGGAAGAATCCCATCAGCATTGAGCATGCTCAAACGATTCAAGGCTTTGTAAACCTCTATCAGATCACCTCGCTGGTGCCTAGTCTCCAGACACTGTAATTCGCAAAACTTAAGCCTTTCTTCATAAGAGCACCCCTTTGTTCCATTCACTAATCTTGTTGCCCTTCTCTGTACTTGTTCCAGCAGCTCTACATCCTTCTTGAATCAGGCCACACCTAGAGTACCGTATACAGGCCTCCAGGCCTGTATACAGTACTCTAGGTGTGGCCTGACCATTGCCTTATACAAGGGAATAATCACCTCCTTATCCCTGCTAGAAAAATTCCTATATATCATTGACAATACACCATGAGCTACTCTTGAAGCCCGTCTGCACTGCTCAGAGAACTTCATATCTGCCTGCACACCCACCCCCAGGTCCCTTTCATTCTCTACCACTGTCAGTGTAGTACCACAGAGTTGATACGTTGCTCTGGGGTTGCTGTTTCTCATATGTAGTACTTTACATTTGTCAATGTTAAACTTCATTTGCCACCTCTCAACCCATCTGCTCAACCTTTCCAGATCCTGTTGCAGCAGCATAGTGTCAGTAGTGTCCTTGACAACCCTGCCAACCTTCGTATCGTCTGCAAACTTGGACATTAAGCTTGATATACCATCATCAATATCATTTATAAATACAGAAAACAATAAAGGACCCAATACTGAACCCTGAGGGACTCCACTAATAACATTAGTCCATGATGAGCAGTGTCCATTAATTACCACTCTGTCTTCTCCCCCTCAACCACTCCTTTATCCATAGCAGCAATTTGCCTCCAGTGCCACACTGCTCCAATTTGTGCAGCAGTCTTCCATGTGCAACAGTATCAAAAGCCTTTCTAAGATCCAAGTATATAATGTCAAAGTTATTCCCTGCATCCAGTTCTTTTGTGACTGCATCATAGTATACAATCAAATTGGTCAGGAAAGACTTCCCCTTAACAAAACCATGCTGTGTCCGAGCTATAACTGAAGTCTTGTCTAGATGATCCTGCAGTGCTTCTTTAACCAGTGCCTCCATTAATTTTCCAGGAACAGAAGTTAAACTCACAGGTCTATAATTACTTGTGTCAGCCTTTGATCCTCCCTTGTGAATTGGGGTCACATTTGCACATCTCCAGTCTGTGGGTACCTCCCCTGAGTCCAAGGAAGCTCTCATAATTATGGCTAATTGTTTGCTTACTTCCTTTGCTGCCTCCTTTAATATAACTGGATAGATCCCATCCACCCCAGGTGCCTTTCTTGTGTTTATCTTCAACAATTTCTCCTCCACTTTACTCTCAGTTATTACAAGATTCTTTAGCTTACTGCTAGAGTTGAATACACCTCTGGCATTGCCCTCGCTGAATAACTCATGTGTGAATGTCGATGCAAAATATTCATTTAGTTTGTTAGCTACCTGAGCAGGGTCATCAACAGTTGACCCATCGATATCAAGTGGACCAATCTGATTCATCCCCTTCCTTCTAGACTGTGTCACGTGTTAATTTGTATGTATCCCATGCATTTTTCTTCTCTGCCATATGCCTCATTAGTTCATCTGACATCCATTTAGGCCTAAACCTTGAACAATATTTCTTAGTTGGTATGTAAAGCCTAGTAGCTTCCAAGATAAGTTCTTTGAATGCTTCCCATTTTGAATTTGCTGTTGGTAACATCATCAATCGATCCCACTGTATAGAATTTAAATACTGTCTCAGTCCATCGTAGTCGCCTTTACGAAAGCAATACCCCTTCCCTTTACCCCTAATGGTAGTTACCTCTTTGAGTAACTCCCACTTCAGAACACTGTGATCACTGCCACCTAGTGGTTCATTTATCTGCAGATTCTTAATGCATGAAGAATCACTACTGATAATCAAATCAAGAGTATTACTCCCTCTAGTTGCCTCCCGAACATGTTGATGTAGAAAACAATCATCCAATAAATCCACAAAAGCCTTGCTAGTGTGTGAGTGACCAGCCCCCAAATTCCAGTCAATATCTGGGAAATTAAAATCCCCCATTATAAGACTCTCTGATTTACTGGCCCACTCTATTTCTCTGTACAGTTTCTTATTATACTCATCAGAGTCATTAGGCCTATAGCACACTCCTACTCTCAATTTTGATCTCCCAATGCTTATGTCACACCAAACTGACTCGACACTGCACTGTCCAGCGATGTCGACTGGCTTCACTTCCTTGGATTTTATGTGTTTCTTAACTAATAGCATAACCCCTCCTCCCTTCCTATCCTGTCTATCCTTTCTGTAGACATTGTACTCCCCAAATTCCAGTTCTGCATTCCTTATATCTGTGTGACACCACGTCTCTGAAATCCCAACAATATCTGCCTTTGATGTTTTGAGCTATACCTCAAATTCATCAAATTTATTTACTAAACTCCTAGCATTGGTGTACATGCAAGTATACATGCACCTGCTCTTCCTCTTAGCCACCCTAACACAACCCATGTGTTCCCATGATTCCCAGCTGTCTCTGAAATATCCTGCATCCTATTTTCCAGGCTGCTGCTCATTCCAATAGAAGGAGTGCAAGAATCACTTTCTCCTCTGCCAGTGGCTACTGTTAATCTATTAGTCCTTGTATCCCCCCAATCTAGCAGTTTTCCGACCCACCTAACACTGCCTCGATAGCATCAGCAAACATTCTTGCACCCTTTCTATTTAAGTATATCCCATCCCTGTAGAAGCAGTCTCTCCTGTTAACAAGTACAGACCAGGCTGAAAAAAATTCTACCCCTTGAGCCCTGCCCAATCTTTCCAGGGCCGAATTGATCGACAGGGCTCTCATATACTCCCTCCTATTGTGTCTGGGCAGAATTGCAGACACTTTCAAATTCAAACCTAATTCACGGCTTTTTTTCCTCAGTGACCTGTACTTGTTAAGTAATTCCACCGGTCTCCTACTCTTAATATCATTAGTGCCAACGTGTACAACTATATCACCTTTTGTGCCCTTAAAAGATGATATCCGCTCTACAACGTTATCAACCTTTGCCCCTGGCAGACATACCCTGGTCCTGTTCCACCTATCCTTTTTACAAAGCATGTTTCCCGTTTCCCTGACAATAGTCACCAACAACTACTAGTTCCTTTAGGACCAGCGCATTCTGCCTTTGGGGTTGCCGCTGTGTTGCGCGATGACCAAGTGCAAGCTCTGGCATTGGTGTGGGCAGCTGAGAGCTTGATGGGCCCCTCACTTGTAATCCTTCGAGGGCATCACCCTGTCCTTCAAGCTCTCATATAGGCCCATAACAACGCTGAGTTGTCGCCTGATTTCCTTACACTCCTTGCATCGCGCACATACGAAGACATCCCCCATGGCAGTATCATGTCCCATACCTGACTGCTCCGCAAACATCAAGCAAATAGTGCATCTTAAAAGGCTGTGATTCAGAGGGCAACTGCCCCCCTCAGTTCTACCCTGAGCCACAGCATTCTAATTAGCTTGAGCCTTTTGCTTTGCTGCTCTGGTTTGAGTCATGATTTCGATTTACTTTCAATAAAATTTCAATTTCAGTACAAAATTAAATCCTAAACTTGTATGCCAACACAGTTATAACGCTATATTTATGTTTCAGTAACGAGTGTTATCTACGAAATATTTATGTTTCAGTAACGAGTGTTATCTACGAAATCCCTTTATATAACTTCCGTATCAAGTTATGTATTAATTATTTATTGTTACTAATTATTTATGTTAAGTAACCTAAGTGGTTATATGTATAGTTAAAATTACAATTTAATTGCCAATGAAGTTCGACAAGATTAATAGATTTTACTGATTAATTTTCCCGTAACAATGGCGGCTATTTATGAACGGTAAACACGTGGATTTGATACCCTTTCCGATACTAAGTAATACCTACAAAATCTCTGTCTAAGTTACTTTAAACTTAAGTACCGTAATAGGAATATAAAGCTACTCTAGAAAATAAGTTAATATGTCAATTTAAACTAATAAAGCAGAAAATAAATCAGAAAAAACTTCTCTGTTCCAAGAGCAGCAGAAAGGCACGTCCGCACCGGTAACTCTCGTCCTCAGATATTCTAGGATAATCGTAGGATAATCCCCAGTGCTGCGGTCTCCTGCCCCGATTAAACGGCATGCTGTCCCAATTAAGTGAAGTAAACCCTGGCTATTTTCTTGATTGGTTTCCGTGTTTTAAGATTTGCCCCAAATAAACGGCTGTCCCAATTAACCAGTGGTCCAAATAACCGGAATCCACTGTATATATTTGCAAGGTTATTTGTTGATTTCACCGTTACACTAAAAAGAAATGAAAATAGTTTAGAATTAAAATTTTTTTGAATAAAATTCTATGATAAATTATTAATTTTAAAAGAATACATGGCAGCAGCGTTATATCTGCTGCAATTAAATTTATTTATAACAATAAAAAAAAAATTCAGAAATTAAAGAAATCACGTTACCAGTCTGTTGGTACCCAACAGCAGAAGGCAATTCTGTAGATATATTTTAATGTTTTGTTAAAATAATAAAGAATAATCTTTTAAAATAAGCAAATTACCATAAAAAACATTTGTAATTCTTAAAATTTCTTTATAATATAAACAGAAGAAAATGATTTTTCACTTTGACAGTTGATGTGCAGTTTGTGCTCTCGCTGATGATTGATCACCAAGGGCTTACTGGTTAAACTACTTGTGGATTTAATAACTCAAATTTCAGATTAAAAGCTCTGAGGAACATTGGAGGCATTCTTCGTGAGATATTTGCTTCAGTGATCATGTCTTGAGATTTACTCTGAACATTGGCCGTGGGCAGTGCTCACCAAACCCTGTTGTCACTTTTTTAAACTTTTTTCTTGTTCCTTTCATTTCTGAATGATCTAGGCTATGTATTCCAAATTTTCGCTTCTGGGCAGTGTATGGTTTGTCACTTACAGGTGCCAGATTGACCCAGTTTAATAATAAGTACTCTGTATGTGCTATTAATGATCTGTTTATACTTCTAATATTTAAGACATCATGGTTTAAATATTAAATAATGCTGATATTCCCCCATAACCATTAACATACTAGCACAAAGTTTTACCATTTGAATTTGGCATATGCTAAGCTAGACAAAATCAATTATCTTATTTTGCTGCAACTCTTTGGTCTTGTGTTTTTCATCTAAAAATATGTTTTCATGCATATGTGAAAAAAGTACTTGTTTTTACTTTAACTGTTTAGATATATTGAATTTACTTCTAAATCCTGCCAAAGATCCCCATCCTGAATTTGTAATGGAGGTTACAGACAAAACTAATGCTGATGTAAAGGTAAGTGATATGTGCTCACATTTATGCCCACATAAATAAACACAAAAATACATAATTTACAGTAGGTATGCTTGAAATATATGTGATTTTGGTTTTTAAGAATGAATGCTACTTTGCATGGTATGTGCCAAAAATCAAGTATCCTAAAATATTAATACATTTCTTAGTAATCAGTGCAAACCAAAATACAAATAATAAACAAATAGAATGCATAAAATTTAACTAGGTTAAATTTTATGCTTTCTGTTTCAGCCGTCTATGTTGGCTAAGCTCCTCATGTTTCCCTGTGAATAGTGAGATGTCAGAAATTAAGCTAAGCTTTTATTTTACAGTGAACGTAGGTGAGTTGTATCATATAGAAGCCAGCTCAATTCTTGATATTCACATACTATTTTGGATATTCACCGCTTCTTGATTAGACCAGGGTTCGAGCCCGTCACCACCAAATACTGTTCAAGAAATATTGTTCAAAGTTCAGGCCTAAATGGATGTCAGATGAACTAATGAGACATATGGCAGAGAAGAAAAATGCATGGGATACATATAAATTAACATGTGACACAGAAGCCTATGATAGATTCAAGTTGATCTGAAAACAAGTTACAAAGGAGGTTAGGCAGGCGAAGGCAGATTACGAGAAATCTTTGGCAAGGGATGTAAAGAAAAACAGCAAGGAGTTCTTTATTTATGTAAACTCTAGAAGGAAGGGGATGAATCAGATTGTCCACTTGATATCGATGGTTCAACTGTTGATGATCCTGCTCAGGTAGCTAACAAACTAAATGAATATTTTGCATCAACATTCACACATGAGGAGTTATTCAGGGAGGGAATGCCAGAGGTGTATTAAACTATGGCAATAAGCTAGATAATCTTGTAATAATTTAGAGTAGAAATGGGAGGAGAAATTGTCAAAGATAAACATAAGAAAGGCACCTAGAGTGGATGGAATCTATCCAGTTATATTAAAGGAGGCAGCAAAGGAAGTAAGCAATCCATTAGCCATAATTATGAGAGCTTCCTTGGACTCAGGGGAGGTACCCACAGACTGGAGATGTGCAAATGTAACCCCAATTCACAAAGGAGGATCAAAGGCTGACACAAGTAATTATAGACCTGTGAGTTTAACTTCTGTTCCAGGAAAATTAATGGAAGCACTGGTTAAAGAAGCACTGCAGGATCATCTTGACAAGAATTCAGTTATAGCTCAGACACAGCATGGTTTTGTTAAGGGAAGGTCTTGCCTGACCAATTTGATTGGATACTATGATGTAGTCACAAAAGAATTGGATGCAGGGAATAACTTTGATATTATATACTTGGATCTTAGAAAGGCTTTTGATACTGTTGCACATGGAAGACTGCTGCACAAATTGGAGCAGTATGGCATTGGTGGCAAATTGTTGCTATGGATAAAGGGATGGGTTGAGTGGCAGAAGACAGAGAGTGGTAATCAATGGACACTGCTCATCGTGGACTAATGTTATTAGTGGAGTCCCTCAGGGTTCAGTGTTGGGTCCATTGTTGTTTTCTGTATTTACAAATAATATTGATGATGGTATATCAAGCTTAATGTCCAAGTTTGCAGACGATACGAAGGTTGCAGGGTTGTTAAGGACACTACTGACGCTATGCTGCTGCAACAGGATCTGGAAATGTTGAGCAGATGGGCGGAGAGGTGGCAAATGAAGTTTAACATTGACAAACGTAAAGTACTACATATGGGGAAACAGCAACCCCAGAGCAACGTATCAACTCTGTGGTACTACACTGACAGTGGTAGAGAATGAAAAGGACCTGGGGGTAATTGTGCAGGCAGATATGAAGTTCTCTGAGTAGTGCAGACGGGCTGCAAGAGTAGCTCATGGTGTCTTATCAATGATATACAGGAACTTTTCTAGCAGGGATAAGGAGGTGATTATTCCCTTGTATAAGGCAATGGTCAGGCCTCACCTTGAGTACTGTATACAGGTCTGGAGGTCTCATTTCAAGAAGGATGTAGAGCTGCTGGAACGAGTACAGAGAAGGGCAACAAGGTTAGTGAACGGAACGAAGGGTTGCTCTTACGAAGAAAGGCTTAAGTTTTGCAAATTACAGTGTCTGGAGACTAGGCACCGGCGAGGTGATCTGATAGAGGTGTACAGAGCCTTGAATGGTTTGAGCATGCTCAATGCTGATGGGATACTGCCTCTTGCTCAGAATAATCACCTGAGAGGGCATAAATTCAAATTGAGGAAAGACAGATGTAGGATAGATGTGCGGAAATTTGCCTTTAGCCAGCGGGTAGTTGGTTGGTGGAACAGACTTCCATCCCTTGTTGTGGAAGTTGATAGCTTAAATAAATTTAAGGCTCAGCTGGACAGGTATCTCGAACGAACGGAGGGGTGAAGTGGAAGGGTTTTTTTTTTTTTTTTTTGGCTGATGCTGCATAAGCTTGCTTTCTTGCATCATATGCCTCTACTAATGCTAATGCTAAATACGGAGGATGTGGAAAGGTCAGGGAATGACCACTGCATATTCCCGGAGCAATATGGCCTTAGTTGCTAATGCTCCTAAAAACCAAATAACAAACAATAACAAACAAATTGGATATTCACTACTGACACTTGAATGTTAAATTTAATTTATCTAAAACTTGTTGACTGATGATAAAACTTGTTGACTGTTCTTGACTGATGATAAATGATTGCAATGATTTTTTTTGTTTTTTTTAATATGAAAACCTCAACCATGAAAGGTATTAGAACCTGTAGTACTATGCATGGGTTGGAGGTTGAAAAAGCCGACCGGGCTAACCAGGTGGGTAAAGTGCCTGCCTGGCAACCCAAAGGTCGTGGGTTCGAATCCCGCCTTGGGCTTGGTTCAAAGTACTGCAAAAACCTTGGGAGGTGCACTATGGCCACAGAAGCCAATGCGCCAACAACTACAAAAAAAAAAAAAAAAGAGGTTGAAAAGATGCAAGGAGATACTTATTGGTATTAGGTTTAAATTTCTGTAGATTGTAATTTTCAGGAAATACATGTGAAGGGAGATTGCTCCAGAAAATGGAAGTTGACAGAATAAATGAAGAAGAAGAAAAGTTGGTTCTGTGATTTTGAAATTGGACAGTAAGAGGATGTTGACTGGTTGTGGCACGTATTCAGACTGCTTTGGAAGAGTGAGCAGGAATTATAGAAGCCAGTTCTGAAGAACAGTGCCCATGGAAGTATCTATAGAAAAAGCATGCAGCAGAAACACAACGTTTCTACTTTATGCTTATGGGATAGAAAGTGGAGAGACTCTGTTACAGATGAGTCATTAATTAACCTAACTGCCCTCTTTTGAATGGAGTCTAGAAGCTTGAGAGGTTATGGGGGTACCGCCCCAGATGTGGGAACGGTATTCAGTGGTGGTACGGATTTGAATTTTGTACATAGTGAGTGGCTGTTAAGAAGAAAAGTAAAGTAATGCTGAGACCGAAAGAGAAAACCCAATTTTTTAGATGCAGAGGAAACAATTTTTGTGATATGCTTATGCCAAGAGAGTTTAGAAGTCAGAGTAATCCCTAATAGAGATGTGATCTCTGAAAACCTAAGTGTTGGCAAAGAATCCTTTTTGCTGCAAAATATTACAGGTCTCAGTGTTAGAAGGAGTGGATTGAAATCAATTAAGTTATCTTTGCCTAGCTGGAGAATTACCTGGAAATCAGTATTTAAGGATTTGTTAGTGGATGTTCAAGAAGTTGAAGCTGTTTGTGCAGGGCAGGGTTTCACAAACTGGAAGGTGGAATGCAGTGCGCTGTCATCAGCAAAACTATGAATAGGATTTCCAGTTAATGGAAGAAGGTTATTAGCATACAAGAGGAAAAGAGTTGGAGAAAGAAATGAACCTTGGGGAATACCAGCAGTAGTGGAGAAATTAGAAGACAGAGAGCTGTATACCATTGTGTGCAGTGAGTGGTCAGAGAGAAAACTGGATACTCAATTACGAAAATTTGTTGGCAAACCATAAGATGGAAGCTTATTTAGAAGACCTTTTTGCCAAATGTGATTAAAAGCCTTTGAAATGTCAAGAGCATCAACTTGAGTTTCACCAACCCTTTTCTTTAAATTTGTCCATAGTCGGGTAACATAAGCCAGCATACCACTAATGGATTGACATTCATGGAATCCATCCATGGAATTCATGGATCATTGATCAGATGGAAGAAGTTTTGCCTTCTGTTTGTGGAAAGTTTAGGAGTTGGTGGTTAATGGATTTCTCCATTACTTTAGAAAATTTAGAAATAAGTGCAGTGGCACAATAATTGGATAGGAGGGATTTGTCGCCCTTTGTAGGAACTGGCTGGATATGAACAAATTTCCAAACAGAAGGAAAAATATCTGTGGAATAAAGTGTAAAAAGACAACACAGAACAGGAGTAATCTCAAGAGCACAGATTTTGAGAACAAGTGGAGAAATACTATCATGACTTGGTGCTTTCTTGCCATCAAGACTGTTCAAAATTTTTCTGGTATCCTTTAGATGGAAGACCACAGGGGCATTGAATAGAGCATGATAGGTTTACCAAGATCACCAATAAAAGAGATAGAAGAAAACCAGCATCCTAGTTTTCTTCTATCTCTAGGTCGACTTTATCTTTAGCTGAGGTGGCAATAGAGACATTAGGTTTAACAAAGGTTGGAGTAGAGATCGGAAAAAGTAGCTTTGACAAGACAACAGAATGCATGATTACCATTTGGATAAGAAGATAGTTTTCTACTCTTAGCTTGTTCACAGTCTAGTTCGGACAGATTAATAACTGCTTTACAATTGTGAGCTTTGATGTAGGCAGAAAATGAACCTGGAGATTGGAATCAAGCCAATTACGATACACAATACGACCTTGGCAATGCTCGTACCCTAAACAATTTTCTTGCAGAATTTTTACACCATCTTGAAAATTGTTCTCTTGTTAGGAGGTAGTTCTTGATAATGATCTGAAATATAATCATTAGCCATTTCAAACTGATTATTGCTCCACTCTTCCACCCTGTTGACTGTTTTACCTAAAATAATGCCCTGTGTTAAAGGTGATTTCTTGAGAGTAAACATTCTAGCAGTAACAAAAATCCAAAACACTAAGGAGAAAAGACCACAGGAAACTTTTCATTTAATAGGCATTTAATAGAATGTACTGGGAATGGTAGGAGTTTACCAAGATCATTGATACAAGAGTTAGAAGAAAAGTTAAGAATTTGAAACATATTGTAATGAATTTGCTAGCAACCGGTATGTTGAAATTGGTTTTAAATGGCCAGTATGTGTTTCTGAGTTTACCTTGTGTTATCCTTTTTCTCATCCGTATGTGCTTCACTGATTGTTTGGCTTCGCTGGAACATTCATTTTTTTTTTTTTTTTTTTTTTTGATTATATGTTTAGAGTTATGAATAAAATTACCTATCAATAAGTTATAAGACATTGTAGCATTCATATAGAGGAAGTATAGGGCATTTTTTAAATGATAGCACCATTAGCAAAAACGGCCTTGTGTGTCAGGAATAAGTATACAGAAATACAGTACATCCTTCTTAACTCAATATTAGATTATTTGAAATGTGATATATTTTGAAGTTGTTACCATTCCCTGATCATGTATTGTGAATAATCTATACTAAAGTGCATTTAATATGGATTATTCAAAATACGTCAACAACGAAATTCAAAGTTTGAATTGGGTACAGTAACTTGTGGAGTAACTTGTATGATTTAAAATCACTGCTGAAACCATATTTACAAACTGTTATAACAAAAATTTGCTATAACAAACACTGTTATAACAAAAACTGCTTGGTCACTGGTGGCACAGCTCCTGCCTCCTTGTGGCAGTGCTGGTAACTTGGGGAAAATTGGACCCTCAGGGCAGATATGGAAACTGATGTATTTCCGTGTTTAGAGCCGAAGAGCCCCCAACATGACCATCATGAAACTGATCACAACTTTTCACTGTGGAAAAGAATAATAAAGGATGCAAACAAGCGGGAATCTCCAGCTTTCTTGATAATCCATTCTCTTCACAACCTGTTAGTAAGCTCATCATACAATGCCACCTTGAAAATGCAACAGAATAACTGAAAATGGTGAGACATCTCCAATCTGGGGACTTGCTAATAGAGACCTCTCACCCAAAACACTCTGAGCTACTGTTAAGACTAGTTTCTTTAAGTGGAATTTAAATTCACCCCACATGACATACTGAATTCTACCAAGGGAGTGATCAGTGAATGGGAGAATTAAACGTTTCTGAAGAGAAATAGTCTGGGAACTAAAGGATAAAAATGTAACTCAGGCAAAAAGAATCTTGATACGAAAAGAAGGTACCTTAGTTCCAACATGTAGTATCATTTTAACCTTCAATACACTGAATCTACCAGCCTCAGTCAAAGCAGGTTATTTAAACTGCTCTGTTTGGCCTTTTATTCCAAATCCTCTAAGATGCTACAAATTTCAGAAATTTGGTCACCCTCAGACTGCATTAGCATTATTTCACACATATGATGCAAGAAAGCAAGCTTATATAACATCAACCAAAAAAAAAAAAAAACCTTCCCATTTCACCCATCCAGTCACTCCAAATGTTTATCTAGTTCAGCCTTAAATTTATTTATGCTATCAACTTCCACAATAACAGATGGAAGTCTGTTTCAGCAATCAACTACATGCTGGCTAAAGGCAAACTTCCACACATCTATTCTACAACTGTCTTTTCTCAATTTGAACCTATGCCCCCTCAGATTCTTAATATGAGCAAGCAGAAGTATCCCATCAGAATTGTGCCTGCTCAAACCATTCAAGGCCTTATACACCTCAATCAGATCATATTGCAGGTGCCTAGTCTCCAGATGCTTCAACTTGCTGAATTTAAGCTTCACAGTTGGTATGTTTCTCTTGGGTTACTGCTACCCATATGCAGTACTTTGCATTTGACAATGTTAAACTTTAGTTGCCACTTCTCAGCCCGTCTGCCTAACTTTTCTAGACCCTGTTGCAGTAGCATACTGTCTTTACTGTCATTAACCCTGCAACCTTTATGACATCTGGCATTATATAACTTCATTGATATCATTCATAAATACACAAAAGAACAATAGGCCTAGCACCGAACCCTGGGGGACTCCACTAATAACATTAGTCCATGTAGAGCAGTGTCCATTTATTACCACTCCTGCCATCTCCCACTCAACCACCCCTTTATCCATTGCAATGGCACCTCCGTAGCCAGGTGGGCAGGAACGGCAGTGCATAGCATACGCTTCTTGATTAGACTGGGGTTCGAGCCTGTGACCACCAAATACGGAGGATGCGGAAAGGTCAGGGAAAGACCACCACATATCTCCGGTGCAATATGGCCTTAGTTGCTAATGCTCCTAAAAAAAACCAAAATAACAACAGTCTATTGCAGCAACTTGCCCTTAATGCCATACTGCTCTAATTTGTAACAGTCTTCCATGTGCAACAGTATCAAAAGCTTTCCTGAAATCTAAGTTTATGTTATCAGAATTATTTTTTACATCCAGTTGCTTTGTGACCACATCGTAGTATCCAATCAAATTAGTCCAACAAGACTTCCCCTTAACAAACCCATCCTGTGTCTGAACTATTACTGCAGTCTTGCTAGGTGAACCTGCATCACTTCTTTAACCAGTGCCTCCATTAATTTTCTCCGTAAAAGATGTTAAACTAATAGGTCTATAATTATTTGTCACCCTTTGAACTCCCTTTGTGAATTGGAGATTCATTTGCACATCTCCAATCCATGGGGACCTCCCCTGAATCTAAGGATGCTCTATGGCTAAGGGTTTACTAACTTCCCTCACTACCTCCTTCAATATAACTGGATAGATTCCATCCACCGCAGTTGCCCTTTTTATGTTTAACTTCAACAATTTCTCCTCCACTTTGCTCTCTGCTATTACAAAATCATTTAGCTCCCTGTTAGTGTAATAAACTTCAGTCCTCCTCTTCCTTACAGAATTCCTCATGTGTGACTGTAGATGCAAAATACTCATTCAGTTTGTCAGCTATCTGAGCAGGATCATCAACAGTTGAACCCACAACATCAAGTGGCTAGATCAAGTCCTATTCTAGATAGGTCTGCAAACATTTTCACATTTCGCACATTTTTTTAGACTGTGATGTGTTGGACAATCGCTCCCTTTGGTTCTCCCCCAAGCCACAGTACTACATATACTTTGTGCCCTTTGCTTTGCTGCTCTAGTCAGGGTCATGATTCCGTTTAAGTACAATTTAATTAACAGTGAAATTTAATAAGATTAATACATTTTTAATTGATTAATTGATAATACTAAACTATGCTAACAGATTTCTAATACAGTGCTATGTATTTCACTCTCTAGTTTTACGTTAAACCTTACTCTATCAAGTTTGAGATATATTATGTATCGTATAACAATCGCGGTAAGGTACAAATAGCAAAATCTATGGACACAAAGTATTAACTTTCAAAATCGCTATCTAATTCAAAATAAACCAAGGAGCTTAACTAGGACTATAAAGCTACTTATAGAAAATAATTTAATATAACAATTAAGCACTAAATACGGAGGATGCAGAAAGGTCAGGGAAGGACCACCGCATATTCCTGGAGCAATATGGCCTTAGTTGCTAATGCTCCTAAAAACTAAATAACAAACAACAAACATAACAATTAAGTCAATAAAACGGCTAAATATAAATAAAAACTTAGCATTTGCCGGAGCTGCAAAATCTTGTCCAACTTGTGGATACCTGCAGTATGTATACAAACTGGGGGTGCAAAATTCATCAATCATAATGCAAAGCTTAAACTCCACAGTGTCCTAATTGTATGGGCAACCATCCATAATTCTCTAAAAATTGTGATCTCAGGAAGTTTGGGAAAAAAATACAAGACTGAAAATAGTCTCTTGTCAAGAAGCTAGAAAACAACTTAAATTAAGAATGCCAAAAAAACACATGCCTTGGCAATCCACAGTCACCAATCAGTAGCTTGTCAGACAGAAGAGTCACTCTGTCCAGAAAAATCAATTGCAAAAATCAAAAATCAATTGTTGATTAGTACTGTCGACCTAGCATACATTGAAACCACAGTCAGTAGACCAAAGTAACAATACCAACTCAAAGCATTAGCATAGGCATATGATGCAAGAAAGCAAGCTTATGCAGCATCACCAAAAAAAAAAAAAAAAAAAAAAACACTTCCACTTCACCCCTCCATTCGTTCGAAATACCTGTTCAGCTGAGCCTTAAATTTATTTAGGCTATCAACTTCCACGACCAGGGATGAAAGTCTGTTCCACCAACTACCCGCTGGCTAAAGGCAAATTTATGCCCATCTATCCTACATCTGTCTTTCCTCAATTTGAGTTTATGCCCTCTCAGGTGATTGTTCTGAGCAAGAGGAAGAATCCCATCGGCATTGGGAAATTATCAAACCATTCAAGGCTTTATACACCTCTATCAGACCACCTTGCCGGTGCCTAATCTCCAGACATTTGCAAAACTTAAGCCTTTCTTCATGGCGCCTCCGTAGCCAGGTGGGAAGGAGCAGCAGTGCGTAGCACACGCTTCTTGATTAGACCGGGGTTCGAGCCCGTCACCACCAAATACGGAGGATGCGGAAAGGTCAGGGAATGACCACCGCATTTCCCGGAGCAATATGGTCTTAGTTGCTAATGCTCCTAAATAACAAACAAAACAAGCCTTTCTTCATAAGAGCAACCCTTTGTTCCATTCACTAATCTTGTTACCCTTCTCTGTACTTGTTCCAGCAGTTCTACATCCTTCTTGAAATGAGGCCTCCAGACCTGTATACTGTACTCAAGGTGTGGCCTGACCATTGTCTAATACGAGGGAATAATCACCTCCTTATCCCTGCTAGAAAAATTCCTGTATATCATTGACAAGACACCATGAGCTACTCTTGTAGCCCGTCTGCACTGTACAGAGAACTTCATATCTGCCTGTACAATTACCCCCAGGTCCTTTTCATTCTCTACCACTGTCAGTGTAGTACCACAGAGTTGATACGTTGCTCTGGGGTTGCTGTTTCCCATATGTAGTACTTTACATTTGTCAATGTTAAACTTCATTTGCCACCTCTCAGCCCATCTGCTCAACCTTTCCAGATCCTGTTGCAGCAGCCTAGAGTCAGTAGTGTCCTTGACAACCCTGCCAACCTTTGTATCATCTGCAAACTTGGACATTAAGCTTGATATACCATCATCAATATCATTTATAAATACAGAAAACAATAATGGACCCAACACTGAACCCTGAGGGACTCCACTAATAACATTAGTCCACGATGAGCAGTGTCCATTGATTACCACTCTCTGTCTTCTCCCCCTCAACCACCCCTTTATCCATAGCAGCAATTTGCCTCCACTGCCACACTGCTCCAATTTGTGCAGCAGTTTTCCATGTGCAACAGTATCAAAAGCCTTTCTAAGATCCAAGTATATAATATCAAAGTTATTCCCTGCATCCAGTTCTTTTGTGACTGTATCATAGTATCCAATCAAATTGGTCAGGCAAGACTTTCCCTTAACAAAACCATGCTGTGTCCGAGCTATAACTGAAGTCTTGTCTAGATGATCCTGCAGTGCTTCTTTAACCAGTGCCTCCATTAATTTTCCTGGAAACTCACATGTCTATAATTACTTGTGTCAGCCTTTGATCCTCCTTTGTGAATTGGGGTCATATTTGCACATCTCCAGTCTGTGGGTACCTCCCCTGAGTCCAAGGAAGCTCTCATAATTATGGCTAAGGGTTTGCTTACTTCCTTTGCTGCCTCCCTTAATATAACTGGATAGATCCCATCCACCCCAGGTGCCTTTCTTGTGTTTTATCTTCAACAATTTCTCCTCCACTTTACTCTCAGTTATTACAAGATTCTCTAGCTTATTGCTAGAGTTGAATACGTCTCTGGCATTTCCTTCGCTGAATAACTCCTGATGTGTGAATGTCAATGCACAATGTTCATTTAGTTTGTTAGCTACCTGAGCAGGATCATCAACAGTTGACCCATCGATATCAAGTGGACCAAAACCCATTGTAAAGTCCCCTTGACGTGTGCACCTCTACATTGTGAGGGGACCTCCCAGCGATGCTGCTGGTCTTTCAGATTAGCATCACTGGGATCCAACCCCCATACCTTGGTTCCAGGGTTACATGATTGGAATCCGGCATGTGCAGCGGTGCACCGCAATCCTTGGAAACTCAGAAAGGGGATCCTGGTGGTTTTGGGGCCCAGCCTTGATACATCTTGTCGAAGCTGGGGGCTAAGTGATACATCACTTATCCCCCAGCTTCGACAAGATGGGTGTTCCCTGACCAGCCCAACTGGGATCAATCGGCAGGTGGTTCTTACTGCTAGGGTCAATTGCATTCCAATAGGTCTCCCTCCCTTTGGTCCTGGGATGGGATCAAGGCTTTTTGGAAATGTGGGTATTGTGCTCCTAAGCGAACTTGGCATCCCATTCATGTATGCAGTACCTGCTAGTTCACGAGTGGGCCTCCCCTTGTAGGGCTCCGTGGTGGGTGAGGTACTCAGGGCATCAGAAATTTTTATCATACTCATATGAGTAATTTAAATTCTATTTCTTTTTGGGCCCCTACCTAACCGATCAGAAGATACCAATAACTGCAGTTCAAAAAGGTCCACAGTATACATGACTTCTCCATTAAAAATTGGGGTTAGTCCATAACTATCTTCTGTCTGTCCACTGAACCAAAAATTCTGACTTCTTGCCTGTCTTCACTGATGGCTCGAAGTTGGAGTTGTCTGTCGGATCTGCTGCTATCCTTCCAGGGCATACTATATCTGGGAAGATTCCCCAAGAATGCAGCATATACACCGATGAGCCAAAATTTTATGACCACCTACCTAATATGATGTTGGTCCTCCACGTGCAGCCAAAACAGTTCGTACCTGACGAGGCATGGATGCTATAAGATTTCGAAATGTGTCTTGTGGTATCTGGTACCAACACGTAACCAGCAGATCCTTTTAACTCCTGTAAGGTCCGTGGTTGAGCTGCCACGGATCGGAGTTGCTGTTCCAACGCAAACCACAGATGCTCGATTTGATTGATGTCTTGGTAATTTGGAGGCTAGGGCAATACCTGGAAATCTTCCTCATTTCCGCAAACCAGTATCGAATAATCCGGGAGGTGTGGCATGGCGCATTATCTTGCTAAAAGACAGCATCGTCAGAGGGGAAGACCGTTGCCACGAAAGGGTGTACCTGGTCAGCAGTGATGTTTAGGTAGGTGGTAGACATCAGAGTGCCCAGCACATGGATGACTGGACCTAGGGTATCCCAGCAGAACATCGCCACGGTGGATCCAGGTGCCATCACTTTCCCAGGTAAACGACGCACATGTACCTGGCCGTCCACATGGTGCAACAGGAAACCGGATTCATTGGACCAAACGACGTTCTTCCAATCACTCAAGGTCCAGTTTCGATGCTCGTGCCCATTGTAAGTGGTGTCTCCAGTGAACCATGGTTAGCAGGGGCACTCAGAGCAGCCTGCTGCTATGCAGGCCCATTTTCAGCAAAGTCCGATGTACTGTGTGTTGTGACACATTACTTCCATCACCAACATTCCGATTACTGGCGAGTTGCACCACAGTCACCGTTCTGTTGCCACATACCATCCGGGAGAGCCCTTGCTGACCTTAAGCATCATCCAACAACTTGCTGGCGGTTCGTGGGTTTTCCCTTCTCGGACAACTTTCGGTAGGTACTAACCATGGCTGACCATGAGCATCCCACCATCTGTACCATTTCGGATATGCTCTGACCCAGTCGTCTGGCCATTACAATTTGTCATTTGTCAAACTTGCTTAAGTTTGCTGCCTTTTCCATCTGAAGAAACAAGAGTAACACGGATTAACGGAGCTCAGTATCAGGTGTTTTTTATACCGTGTCCCGACCCACGTACGTGCCGTAGTTCACCAGCAGTTGCTTTGATTTGCATAACAACTCGCTGGTCGTAATATTTTAGCTCATCAGTATATACAGCTGAGTTGTATGCTATAGAGTTAGCCTCGGACCACATTAAAATCCACAAGTATCAAAGGTGTATGGTGTACACTGACTCTCTAAGTACACTGCAGGCTTTATCGGGAACGAGGTATAATCCTCGTTCATTCGTGACCCAGATTCAGCAGATGCTATATTCTCTCTCTGAGTTCATTCGACATTCGTTTCTGCTGGTTGTTATTTGGTTTTTAGGAGCATTAGCAACTACGGCCATATTGCTCTAGGATATGCGGTGGTTATTCCCTGACCTTTCCGCATCCTCCGTATTTGGTGGTGACGGGCTCGAACCCCGGTCTAATCAAGAAGCGTGTGCTACTCACTGCTGCTCCTTCCCACCTGGCTACGGAGGCGTCCCGTTTCCGCTGGATTGGGATCAGAGGAAATGAACTGGCAGATCATCAGAACCCCATAACACCTATTGCCTGTTAGTCCCCTATACAGACTACAGGCAACTAATACATGCTAAATTACTGTCCCAATGCAACAATCTTATCTATCAGATAAGATTGTTGCATTGGGACATCTCTATCAGATAAAGCCTGTAATCAGACACTGGCAGTCTAGTCTGCACAGGAACTGCAGAGAGGAAGTTGTACTAGCTTGCCTCTGCATAGGACAATCATCTTAAGCATGCATTTCTGCTGAGGACAGATGATTCTCCTATGTGCGAGAGCTGCGGCACCATTTTAACTATTCATCACATTTTAACCGAGTGTCCACGTTTTAGACGGGTGCCTCCATAGTCAGGTGGGAAGGAGCAGCAGTGCGTAGCACACGCTTCTTGATTAGACCGGGGTTCGAGCCCGTCGCCACCAAATACGGAAGATGCGGAAAGGTCAGGGAATGACCACTGCATATCCTGGAGCAATATGGCCTTAGTTGCTAATGCTCCTAAAAACCAAATAACAACATCAACGTTTTAGACATGAACGTGATTTATATTTTACCACTTTTAGTCATCTGGCTGAGCCTTATACACTTAGCCATATATAGTGTGACAGTGACCATGTGTCTGCTGTTAGCTATGTAAAATCAGTAAACTTTTTTACTCATATTTAAAATTTACCTTTCATTGTTATTTCTTTGTTGATGTATCTTTTATACTTTTTATACCTATGCTATTATATGTCTTGACATGATGACCTAATTGATTAGGTCATTGAAAACTTAAATTTTTTATATATGACCTGCTTTTGGCGCATTATAACCTTAGTTGCTAATGCACTAATAAACTACAAACCAGCCAACCAACCAATCAACCATTGTAAAGTAGTAAAGTAACTATCTTCAGAAAAGACAGAGCTGACAAGATAATGCCATGGAGGAGTGGCAGTATTCTTGGATTCAAGTGTCCCCTCCAGATGCATCTTATTGCAAAACTCCTTAGAAGCCATTGCCACACATGTTGTTAATGTAATCACTCTGACACTGGTTTCAATTTATCTTCTGCCTAATCATCCATATACTATTCAGGAAATTGAAGATCTTGTTTTATGGTAACCATTTCCATTTTATGTATTAGGCAACTTTAATGCACATTATCTATTATGGGATTGTTATATCTGACAGATGCAGCCAGCTTATTGAAATGTTGATCGATAGACAGAATTTAACATTACTAAATACCTGATTCTCCTACCTATATCCATTTCCCTACAGGTTCAACGTCTGCAATAGATCTTTCCATTTGCTCTCTAATCATCTTCCCAAGTATAGATTGGGTACCTCTAAATGATCCTTATAGCAGCAACCATTACCTATTAATGTGCAAAATTCAATCATTCTGTTCCTTCCCAATAGAAAATCCAATTAAATTGGAATTTTCCGTTCTATATTTTGTCCAAAATATAGAATGCATATCTCATTTGAAAACTATATCATCTGTTCCTGTTCCATCAAGAGGGTGTGGTTGTCCAGGCAGATATGAAGTTTTCTGAGCAGTGCAGACGGGCTGCAAGAGTAGCTCATGGTGTATTGTCGATGATATATAGGAATTTTTCTAGCAGGGATAAGGAGGTGATTATTCCCTTGTATTTTTTTTTTTTTTTGTGAACCCCAAACACGAGAGGTATTAGAACCTATAGTACTTAGTACCGTGCTTGGGTTAAAAAAGCATGGGTTGAAGGAGAAGTATGGTGGGAGGGGGATGCCAGAAACTTTGCTCTAGAGACTAAACATGGGTTTCACCACTTAAGGCAATGGTCAGACCACACCTAGAGTACTGTATACAGGTTTGGAGGCCTCATTTCAAGAAGGATGTAGAGATGCTGGAACGAGTACAGAGAAGGGCAACAAGATTAGTGAATGGAACAATAGGGGGGCTCTTACAAAGAAAGGCTTAAGTTTTGCAAATTACAGTGTCTGGAGACTAGGCACCAGCGAGGTGATCTGATAGAGGTGTATAAAGCCTTGAATGGTTTGAGCATGCTCAATGCTGATGGGATTCTTGCTCAGAATAATCACCTGAGAGGGCATAAATTCAAATTGAGAAAAGACAGATGTAGGATAGACGTGAGGAAATTTGCCTTTAGCCAGCGGGTGGTTGGTTGGTGGAATAGACTTCCATCCCTTGTCGTGGAAGTTGATAGCCTAAATAAGTTTAAGGCTCAGCTGGACAGGTATTTCGAATGAACAGAGGGGTGAAGTGGAAGTGGCTATTTTTTATTTATTTATTTATTTTTTTTTTTTTTGGCTGATGCTGCATAAGCTTGCTTTCTTGCATCAAATGCCTTTACTAATGCTAAGAGTGCTGACAGCTGTGTACACTGCAGTTCCGCAATATCAAGTAAGAAATCAATGAAAAATAAATTACTGGTGGAATGAAAATTGCGACAATGCAAAAAAAAAAAGAGAAAAATAAAGCATGGAATCTATTTCGCATACATCCAACCACGTCCAATCTTATTAATTATAAATGTCTTAGAGCAAAAACTTGTTATATCAGACAAAAAGCGAAAAAAGAAAGTTGGATTAAATTCGCTTCTTCAGTTAATAAAAATACTGATATCAGATTGATCTGGAAAAAAATAAAATATTTAAATGGTAAATTTTCCCTTTTATCCACCCCACTACTGAAATGGCATGGACATGAGCTTTCTATGCCTACAGAAATATCAAATACACTGGGAATTGTATTTTATCAGTTGTCTTCTTCAAACGCTTACGATCAACCATTTCAAAAAATTAAAACCGTAACAAAGAAGTCCAGACTGAATTTCACTGACACTTGTGCTTTGCCTTATAATCAACCATTTACCATGCTTGAACTTCAGCAGTCTCTTATCAGTTCAAGAAACAGTGCTGGTTGCCGTGATGGGATATGCTGTGTAATGCTCCAAAATTTGGATAAAAAATCACTATCTTCACTGCTGATGTTTTTCAGTCGAATCTTCTCTGAACATAACTTCCCAAGTTTCAGGCATCATTTTTATGTACCGGCAATCACAAATTCCACAAAAGACCATTCTGTTCCTCACAACTACAGGCCGATATCTCTTATCTGAGCAAAATCCTAGAGAAAATGAAACATCGGCGTCTCACTTCGTACCTGAAGTCCCAAAACTTGATTAACAACAATCAATTTGGGTTCCCAAAAAATCGATCATCATCGGATCTCATAATTAAAGCTGAATCAAACATCAGAAATGCATTCATCAAAAAAGAACATTTCTTCATGGTCTATCTTGACATTGAGAAAGCCTTTGACACCATGTGGCATTTTGGCATCTTAAATGGCCTACATTCTCTTGGCCTGAAAGGCCATTTGCCATATTTCATCCAAAAAATATCCTACAACAAAGATCCTTTCATATCCATTATTGGGGAACTCTCTCTAAGAACTTTGTCCAAGAAGAAAGAATTCCATAAGGGTCTGTTCTCAGTGTCACTTTGTTCACAATTAGAATGAATTATATAATTGAACTCATTCTGAAACTGTGGATTCACACCTTTTCGCCGATTATCTCACAATTTCCTCTCATTCTCAAAACATAAACTACATTGAGCCACAACTGCAAATATCAATTAATTGCATCCAGATATGGAATGCACAAAACAAAAATGGTTATAGACTATCCAGCCAGAAATCTGCTGTTCACTTCTGTACCAGATGTAAAATGCATCCTGAACCTGAACTTCACTTGGATAACCATCCTCTTCCAATAGCTAATAGTATTCAACTACTTGGCTTAATTTTTGACAGCAAGTTAAACTACCAAAAGCACATTGAACATCTGACTGCTTGTCAAAAAAAAACTGTACATTCTCAGAGTCTTATTAGCCACAACATGGGGTACAGATTGTGACACTATGCTTTGCTTATATAGATCCATAATCAGTTCACACCTGGACTATGGTGCACCTGTCTTTGATTCTCCTAGGGAGAGCAGTTTACCTTGCCTCAACCCTATTCAACATTCAGCTCTTACACAGTTCTAGGTGCTTTCAGAACATTTCCAGTGCAAAGTCTATGTTGAAGCCCATGAAGCTTTAAATATCAGATGTTATTACTAACTATGCAACCAAGATCCAAAGCCAGGTGACCCATTCTAATTGGTCAGTACTTTATGATCCACAGTTTGACCTTTTATAGAAACAAACCACAGGCAATTCAGTCTGCTGGTATTAGGTTAAAGGAACTAGCAGAAGATTGGAATATACACTTCAATAAAGTCCAATAGATTTCAACCCTCCATGATCTGTTATCATGCCATCTTGTGACAATTTTTTTCCACCAATGTGGAAAACACTCTCTATCAGACATTAACATCCAACAGTTACACATTGTGCATACTCAATTTTATCCCGATTTTGCTAAAATATATACTGATGGAACGAAGTCTGAGTGGATTGGATGGAGCAGTGGTATTGTCTGATACTTCTATTTCTCTATCTCTTCTCATAGAATGCAGGAGTTACACTACTGAATTAGATGCCATAAAACTTGCTCTATTTTCATTTGCCATCCAAAAGAGCATAATATACACACTCACAAAGTTCCTTATTAACCATGCAAAATGCTTCTCCACATACTGATCCATTAATAAAGTTGATTCATCTCAGAGAGCATCAGCAAAAGGTTGTCTTCTGCTGGATCCCAGGCCATACTGGAATACTAGGAAATGAAATCGTGGATACTTCCAAACACCCAAGCACAGCTCCATCCAATTTCCTGGTACTGTTCACAGATTATAAAATGAATATTCAAATTATATGTAAATGTCAATGGACACTTCAATCGCAAGTGCAAATTCATAAGCTCCTTCAAATTAAACCTGTACCAAAATTATGGGCTTCCAGCTTCATTATGAACAGACAAGAAGAAGTAATTCTAGCCAGAGCCTGAATCGGCCATACTCATCTGTTTCTTTTGTCAGAAAATGATTCCTCAGTGTAATCACTGCCACACACACCACTCACAGTCAAACATATACTTCTACAGTATAATTTGTATAATAATGATCATCTAGTTTCATTCAGTTGTCTTGCAAACTTAAAGGAGCCTTTGTCACTTGGCCATATCATAGGCAAAAAATCAAATCTCGCAGTATTTATCTCCTGCTAAAACTAATAGGATGATATAGATATAACAACTTCTAATTGCTTCTACAGCAACCAACCCAGGCAGTATGAACCACTTTCATAG
This sequence comes from Mastigoproctus giganteus, assembly GCF_048544385.1. Lineage (NCBI taxonomy): Eukaryota > Metazoa > Arthropoda > Arachnida > Uropygi > Thelyphonidae > Mastigoproctus > Mastigoproctus giganteus. The sequence goes on from NC_143580.1 coordinate 138,033,587, forward strand.
TGCAATATGGCCTAAGTGATCATTTCACTGAAAATTCCAATAACATTCACCTCCCCCCGTATTTAGGAGGCGCTTCCGTAGCCAGGCGGGAAGGAGCAGCAGTGCGTAGCACACGCTTCTTGATTAGACCGGGGATTCGAGCCCTTCACCACCAAATATGGAGGATGCGGAAAGGTCAGGGAATGACCACCGCATATCTCGGAACAATATGGCCTTAGTTGCTAATGCTCCTAAAAACCAATAACAACAACAACTGTGTTTAGGCTGAGCAAGAGAAAGAGTGCCATTGGCATTGAGTTTTCTCAATCCATTCAAAGTCTTAAACACAGTCAGATCACTTTGCAGGTGCCTAGTCTAGTTGCTGTAGTATACAGAGCTGAAACTTTTCTTGGTGAGACCATCCTTTTTTCCTTTCACCAATCTTGTCCATCTCTGCACTTTCAGCAGAGCTGCATCCTTCTTAAAATGAGACTCCAGTCCTTTATGCAGTACTCAAGATGTAGCCTAACCATTGCATTGTACAATGGGATAATCACCTCCTTATTCCTGCTAGAAAAGTTCCTATATATCATTGACAAAACCTCATGAGCGCTGTTCTGACAGCCTGTCTGCACTGCCAGAAAACTTCATATATAACTGTAAATTACCACCAGATCTTTTTCATTTTTCACTACTCTGAGTGTAGCACCGCACAGTTGGTACATTAATCTGAGATCACTGCTACTTACATGCAGTACTTTGCATTTGTCAGTGTTAAACTTCAACTGCCATTTTTCATTAACAGAGAAAAGGAAATGAAGATATGGCATCGTGATCCAAGTTGTTCTTTTTTTATTCGCATGTTGCTCAGATAAATCGAATTGGAGAACAACTGAGATCCTAATACGGAAATAGCACTATCTGGGAAATCACTGGTCATGAAAAAAGTCCATAAGTATTAAAAGTACATTTGTATAAAAATTAAATATACACAAAGAAACTTTTGGAGCGATGTGCTCCTTTATCAACTTTAAAGAAAAATAGTATGGCATACCATCATTTTGTTGCAGAGAACTGGAAAACAGTGTATTGTCCTCTGTGAAAATGTAAAAATATCCTCTGCAAAACATAATGTATCATCGTCTGTAAAAAATGTTTTCCAGCTCTATTATATAATGATGGTTTGCTGTATTACTTTTGATGGTAAAAGCAATCCAAAACAAGGCCAAGCAGGCTGATAATTCTAGGCATGTTATTCTCACTCATGCAGAAAGTCTGTTCATATTTCTCTCTTCTGGCTTGAAGAAAGCAATTTGTGTGTTTCTTTCAAATGCCATACCAGTATTTGAAAATCTGAACATAGGTCTTCATTACAACATATCTCACATCCATGTACGAGGTCATTACTCCTAGATATGTTGAAGAAAATTTTGGATATGTTGAAGAAAATTTTGTGCAAATTTATTTTGTTAACAGTTTTTAAATCTTATTCCATTGTAGAAATTGATTACCATAGTAGACTAAGCTAGAAGGTTGATTCTGACTTATTCATATGGGTAGGTATTTCTGTTTCCATGGTCATTGGAGAGCCTAAAACAGGAGGAGATTCTGTTCTTTTTGATCAGTGAGGTTTATGGTTGAATGTGACAACATGGTGCACAAGTTTCCATTGAAAAATGATGTTCTCATAAAGTAAGGTAGCACAAATTTCAGTAATTGGTAGTGCATCATTTTAAAATTTATTTTTTTGTGGATAGATTCTGTTACATCTTGATGTCGATAAAAGATAAAGAAATAATTGAAGCAGTGGATGTTTTTCAGTGTTATTTCCGTCAGTTTCAATGTGAGAACCTGCCAGATACTGTTATGAAAAAACATATTGCTGTACAGTCTGGGGAACTGAAGAGTGCACAAGGAAGATTGAAATTAACAAATTATTCCAAATCATTCTTGGCATTTTAACAATTCCTCACAGTGCTGAGTGCGAGGGAAATTAAAGTGTGGTGGGACTGAATTCAATTCTGTTTCTGGCGAAGCTTTGAAAATTACCTTGATAGCAAAGTCTAAACAGCAGTGCCATTGTTATAAACAACTCTTCAAGTCAACATTTCTGAAGAAGGCAAAGTCTGCAACACTATTTTTCTTGAAACTATCAAAATCAGTTGATTTTGAATACAATATCCAAACAGAAATCCATAGACAGAAAATATTAGGTTAGTTAATGTTTAAAAGTATATTGTACTGTTAAACAATCCTGTGGCTGTGTTCTAATATAAAATGTATATTTTGCCGATGAAATTTAATTTCGAATGTAGTGTGGACTTCAAAAAAAACACCTCCTTTTACTGAAAGATCTATTTTCTTCCTTTTTCTAGAGAAATGCCTTCTGATTTTTTGTAAAAGCTACTGTTTCACTCCTGCTTACAAATGCCTGAATTCCAGCTTTTTGAAAATCTAAAAAGTTGGCAGTTATGGAACAGGGACAAAAAATGAAAAGGTATTATTCAGTGACCAAACAAAATTTTCCTGAATGATGTGCTTTGGTATTGATATTGCCTGTAGAGCACTTCCTCTCAGATTGTATTGTCTTGACTGAGATTTTAGTTGGGTACAGTAATACCCCGACTTACGCTACCCCGACTTACGCGAACTCGGAGTTACGCGGTTCTTGATTTTTTTCGTTTGGCAACGCTGCCGCCCACTATCTTCAAGGTCGTTTTTCATATGTTATCGATATACGGTGCGACGGCGGAGAATGAGAGCGAAAGATGAACAAAATTCAACTTTGTTGCTTTTATGTTTTTTATATCAGTGAAGGGGAAACACATTTCACCATAATAACGTAAAAACCAACACAATTCCAGCTATCGGTATAATCACAAATGCAATTAGATCGAGTTTACTACCAGTTTATAACAGATTTCACTAGCAGAAACGCAACTGGATTTTTATTGTTTTATGGTAGTAACCCCTAGAAATGTGAGGTGTTAATAGTGTATCTCTGCCTTTATGGTGTTGTTTATTCAGTTGCTACATGCGCGCAGCTTTGTTTATGTGTAAAATACTTAATTAAAAGGTGTGAAAAGGAAGCGTCCTGGTGAAGACACTGCAGATTCAGAGAGAAAAAGAAAAGCAATTATCCATAAACAGAGGCGGACTGGGTCAAAAATTCTTACCCGGGAAAATTTATAGTGGCCTCATACTATGGTTTATGGCCAAAATCACACTGGCCCACCGGGGTTTCCCCGGTAAGGCTTATGGCCAGTCCACCTCTGTCGATAGAGAAAAAATATGAAATTGTGAAACGCTTTGAGCGAAATGAAAGACCATGTGATATTGCACGTGCTACAGGCCTAAATGAAGCAACGGCGAAAAGCACATGACAATTGCAAACTTGACAGGTTGAAAATTGAAAAGGGCTCAATTGTAAAGGGCTTAAAAATTTTAGAAAACATAGACTCCAACGAAGAACGCGTTATAGCTACAAAGCAAGGAATAAAAAAAATTATTAGCTTGCTACGAAGAAATTCTGCGTGAAAAAAAGAACGCGCTGTGTCGTCAGACGAATTTGTTAGATTTTATGAAGCCATCGACATCGAAATAACTTTTTTACGTAAGTCATTTGTTTTTTTAATACATATTTTGTATTAATATGTATAAAGAACTGCAATTTTATTAATATTTTTCTTCTAAACTAGTGTTTTTGTTAGTCCTTGGTCCCAATTAAGCAAAATTTGTATATATTTATATGCAAAGTTGTACCCCGACTTACGCGAATTCGACTTACGCGATTTTCGTCGGACCCACCTATCGCGTAACTTCGGGGTATTACTGTACTCTGATGAGGCTGTTTTATGTGGTTCAGGCATTACCATCTAGTCCATTAGTAGTAATGCTTGAAACTATGGAGTCCAAACCTACTTTGATGTTTTGGACAGTTGTGCACTACCTATATTGGGAGAATACTATGAAAATTAGCTATGTCAATGTCAGAGACAATGCTTTTTGTAATAAACAGTGACATCAATAGATGGCATGATTATCCAAGAGTCTTTACCTCAATCCCATTGAATGCCTGTGGTAAGGACTGGGAGTTCTAGCTTAGGCCATGATATTTGTTGTATAGTCTTGTAATTGCTTTCTTCTCTTTGTGTTATGTTTCCTACAGCCTTAATCTACTTCATTCAGGTTCTTGAAAGCTAATATTTGATAGCAAAATAGCATCTGTTTATAATGATCCATTTGTTTTAAATCAATGATAAAGATGGGAATGGGATCCCTCCCATTCCTATCTTTACCATTAATTTATTTTTATTAAACAGCCTATTTCGATATAGTTTAGGGCTAAAGCCTCAGGTTATGTAAAGAGTTTAACTAATGTACAAGTTAATCTTGTCCTATGGTGAAGTGTTATTTATTTGAGATAGTGCAATATCATGGCAACTCGTGAAGGTATTCACAATATGAGATATACTTAATGATGCCAATTTATAACTACTTAAGTAGTTGGCTATGTACTGAAATGATGCAATTGCACTAATTTATACATTAGTTAAACTGCCTATGAAAATTAAGAAATGCAAATAAGGTGCAGCCCTGTCTCACTCTCACCCTTGTACTATTTCCCAATGTTTCCATTAATCCCAACTTGCAGATTTTGTAATGGTCACATACAATTTTTATTTCCCTTTAAAAGTTACCCTTGATGTGATTTTCCTAAAAACATAAAAGAGCACAACCAAAACAACCTTCTTTAAAACGAGCCCTGACAGCAGCTTTTTGAGAGCTTGTTTGAAATTAAGGTGAATTATGGCCACCGCATACTGGAAGTTGGTAGAAAGTATGTCCAGGAGAGTTGAGGCTTATAGCCCAAGGTGGCCTTACAATGTATTAAGTACATGGTAATTTGAACTAAAATTTGAGTTCTTAACGTTAACAACCAACTTTGTGTATGTGAATAATTTTGATAATTTAATGTTATGACTGCAATTGAAAAACTAATTTTCCCATGTGTTATCATACATAAAAAATTATTATTATGGGTTTGGAATGGATTATAAGTAAATTTAATGCTGAAATTATGTATTATGAATAGTCATTTCACATTTTCTCTTGGTTTATTATGTCTTCATTTCTAGGGTGGTACTTTAATTCAATATGAAGGAAAGCTTAGATTACTTGAAATTGCTCAGGTTCCAAAAGATCGTGTGAGTATATTTTATTTTAATAGATGTATATGATACTTATACCAGATTAAAAAAAAAAAATCTTTCTGTTTTCATATTTTGGGAGTATTTGTGATTAGTCAGGCAGCCAGACAATGTCTTTCCTGGCTGTCTGACTAATCACATGAATATCATTGGTATGAATTGTTTTGTAATGCAACTTACAGAATGTTGTAATTTGAATGATGAGCATATGTATATATTGAAAATTTCAGAAGTTTCCGAAAAGTCTCCCAGATGTGTACAAAATACATTTTCTTGTTGGTCAACATGTCTCTCTCTCTGTTTTAATTATTGGCTCCTGGAATATTGCAGGCATGAAGATGTGCGTGGGCACTGCTTTCATTGAGCAGTTATGATTGTGCTGTGTATACAGTGGTTGTGCTATAATGAGAGCTGAGGAAACCAGAAAAAAACATTTTAATTTTTTAAAATTTTATTTATTATTATTTTTGTATTAATAATCTGCTGTACAGATTTGTATCAATAAGTGCATGCATTAGATATATATAAAAGTGCAGAAAAGTGGTAGACAGAAATTATTAGAAAGACCAAATGAGGAGCAATATATAGAACCGATTATTCTTGAGAATTATACATAATCATATTACACACTCTAACATACACAGCCCAACACATGGTCTTTGACAGCAGCTCAAGTAAATAAACTTAGAACATGCCAACGAGCAATGGAAAGAAGTATGCTGGGTATAACCAAAAAAGACAGAATAAAATATACTTCCATCAACAAAAAACTAAAATCAATGAAGCCATCAAGACATCCAAGTCCTTAAAATGGAAGCGGGCAGGACATCTCTCCAGAAAACAAGAGGACTCGTGGGATAAGCTCACAACTGTTTGGTTACCAAGAGAAGGAAAAAGAAATGGAGGAAGGCAGAAAACCAGGTGGAGAGATGAGTTGACATCCCTTTATAGGCCCCACTTGGACAAGACTGGCATTGAACCCAGATGAATGGAAAGTCGGGGGAGGCTTTTGCCCAGCAGTGGGATTCCACAGGCTAACACAACAATTCTTGAGGAGCATGCTGATATTTCTTGGTCATCTTATTTCTCAATATGATTGGTCCTGCCATTTTACTAATTTTCTAATAAAACTTTTATGATATAACATTAGATGGAGCTGTTAACTGTAAAATTGACCAAAATCGGACTGTTCTTCCCATGTGCCCTCCCTTCATTTGTTAAAATACGTAAAAAAAAATTATAGAAAATGTGTAAATAAATAGATAAAAATAAAATGATAGAACTTTTAAAATCTCACTATATATAGTAAAAGCATAAAACTTTTATTATTCTAACCGACAAATTCTAGCCATATTCTAATCGACAAAAAATATGTATAGGACAATAAAAACAACCAAAATTTAATATTTTTTCTATAAATAAACTGTAATTATTGTACACTATCGTGTACATTGATTTGGTATTTATTTTTTCCTCAATCGTTGCTAATATCAATATCATTTTTCTTGACCGACCAGGTTAAAATTTAAGGAAATAGTGAGTATAATTACAGTATTCAATTAAAACAAAAGCCAGGTGGATTTACCAAAATTGTAAGCACCACCAAGCATTAAGTAATTATTTTAGTTATATATTTTTGTATTAGTTGTTTCATTTATATTGGCACATGACCTTGAACAGTGCATTATGCCATTTCAAGGTCACAGTTATAGAAAGTTACTTATACTTATATGACATGCTAGTGGATTTAGAGACTGAACTAGGCAATCCTCGTCTGGGGCAAAAGTAATATAAGTAAAGTAAAATAAGTACGCTCCCATTATATGCAGGTATCAATCTTTATGAATTTATAAAAATTACTATTGCTACAATTTATGATTTGCACATATTTATTAATAAAATAATTTAAATAATACAATGAATATAACAAAACAAAAATATCAAAGAAAAAGAAACTTACAGATTGGCATTAGCAAAGGCACATGATGCAAGAAAGCAAGCTTATATAGCATCAGCCAAAAAAAAAAAAAAAAAACCCTTATTTCACCCATCCACTCGCTCCAAATGTTTGTCAAGTTCTTCCTTGAATTTATTTAAGCTATCAACTTCTACAACAACAGATGCAAGTTTGTTCCACTAATCAACCACCCGCTGGCTAAAGGCAAACTTCCGCACATCTATCCTACAACCATCTTTCCTCAATTTGAATTTATGTCCTCTCAGGCGATTATTCTGAGCAAGAGGGAGAATCACATTCCCATCCGCATTGAGCATGCTGAAACCATTCAAGGCTTTATACACCTCAATCAGATCACCTCGCAGCTGCCTAGTCTCCAGACACTGTAATTTGCAAAACTTAAGCCTTTCTTCGTAGCAGCAACCCGTTGTTCCATTCACTAATCTTGTTGCCCTTCTCTGTACTCGTTCCAACAGCTCTACGTCCTTAAAATGAGGCCTCCAGACCTGTATACAGTACTCAAGGTGTACTCCTGACCATTGCCTTATACAAGGGGATAATCACCACCTTATCCCTGCTAGAAAAATTCCTGTATATCATTAACAAGACACCATGAGCTACTCTTGCAGACCGTCTGCACTGCTCAGAAAACTTCATATTTGCCTGCACAATTACCCCCAGCTCCTTTTCATTCTCTACCACTGTCAGCGTGGTACGACAGAATTAATACATTACTCTGGGATTACTGCTTCCCATATGTAGTACTTTACATTTGTCAATGTTAAACGTCATTTGCCACCTCTCAACCCATCTGCTCAACTTTTCTAGATCCTGTTGCAGCAGTGTACTGTCATAGGTGTCATTAACAACCCTGCCAACTTTCGTATCGTCTGCAAACTTGGACATTAAGCCTGATATACCATCATCAATATCATTTATAAATACAGAAATAACTATGGACCCAACACTGAACAATGGGGGACTCCACTAATAACATTAGTCCTCGAAGAGCAGTGTCCATTGATTACCACTCTCTCTTCTCCCACTCAACCATCCCTTTATCCATAGCAGCAATTTGCCTCCAATACCACACTGCTCCAATTTGTGCAGCAGTCTTCCATGTGCAACAGTATTAAAGGCCTTTCTAAGATCCAAATATATGATATCAAAATTATCTTTGCATCCAGTTCCTTTGTGACTACATCATAGTATCCAATCAAATTTGTCAGACAAGACTTTCCCTTAACAAACTCATGCTGTGTCCGAGCTATAACTGAAGTCTTGTCTAGATGAGCCTGCAATGCTTCTTTAACCAGTGCCTCCATTAATTTCCCCGGAACAGAAGTTAAACTAACAGGTCTGTAATTACCTGTGTCTCCCTTTGATACTCCTTTGTGGATTGGGGTCACATTTACACAATTCCAGTCCATGGGGACCTCTCCCTGAGTCCAAGGAAGCTCTCTTAATTATGGCTAAGGGTTTGCTTACTTCCTTTCCCACCTCCTTTAATATAAATGGATAGATTCCATCCACCCCAAGTGCCTTTCTTGTGTTTATCTTCAACAATTTCTCCTCCACTTTACTCTCAGTTATTACAAGATTATCTAGCTTACTGCCAGAGTTGAATACACCCTTGGCATTTCCCTCCCCAAAACATTCCCTTCTTTCTAGAGTTTGCATAAGTAAAGAATTCTTTGCATTCTTTGCCAAAGATTTCTTGTAATCTGCTTTCGTCTGCCTAATCTCGTTTGTAACTTTGTTACAGACCAGCTTATATCTATCATAGGTTTCTGTGTCACATGTTAATTTATATGTATCCTATACATTTTTCTTCTCTGTCACATATCTAATTAGTTCATCTGACATCCATTTAGCCTAAATCTTGAACAATATTTCTTTGTTGGTATGAAAAGCCTAGTAGCTTCCAAGATTAATTTTTTAAATGCTTCCCATTTTGAATTTGCTGTTGGTAACATCATCAGTTGGTTCCACTGTATAGAATTTAAATACTGTCTCAGACCACCGTAGTCACCTTTACGAAAGCAAAAACCCTTCCCTTTACCCGTAATGGTAGTTACCTCATTGAGAAAATCCCACTTCAGCACACTGTGATCACTGCCACCTAGTGGTTCCTTTATCTGCAGATTCTTGATGCATGAAGAATCACTACTGATAATCAGATCAAGAGTATTACTCCCTCTAGTTGCCTCCCAAACATGCTGCTAATCATCCAATAACTCCACAAAAGCCTTGCTAGTGTGTGAGTGACCAACCCACAAATTCCAATCAATATCTGGGAAATTAAAATCCCCTATTATAAGACACTAATTTACTGGTCCACTCTATTTCTCTGCACAATTGCTCATTATACTCTTCAGATTCATTAGGCCTATAACACACACCTACTCATTTTTCCTTTCCCATTGCTTATGTCACACCAGACAGACTCAACATTGCATTGTCCACCCACATCAATTGGATGCACTTCCTTAGAAGTGCATCCAGTTGATGTGGGTTGGAAAACCCCTTAACATAACAGGAAGGGAGGAGGGGTTAACATAACCCCTCCTCCCTTCTATCCTTTCTGTACACATTGTACTCCCCAAATTCCAGTTCTGCACTGCTTATGTCTGTGTGACACCATGTCTCTGATATCCCAACAATATATGCTTTTGATGTCTTGACTAGCACTTCAAGCTCATCGAATTTATTAACTATACTCCTAGCATTGGTGTACATGCAAGTATTCATGCACCTGTTTCTACTCTTAGTTACCCTAACACAGCCCGTGTATTTACTTGTTCCACTATGACTCCCAGCAGTCCTTAGAAATTCCCATTGCCTTGCTTTCCAGGCTGCTTCTCAATTGCATTTCAATAGAAGTAGTGCAAGAATCACTTTTACCCCTGCCAGCAGCTACTGTTAATCTTTTAGTCTGTGTATCTCCCCCCCAACCTAGCAGTTTTCCAAGCACATCCTTGATTAGATCGTGGTTCGAGCCTATGACCATGAAATATGGACGATGCAGAAAGGTCAGGGAATGACCTCTGCATATCCCCGGAGTAATATGGTCTTAGTTGCTAATGCTCCTAAAAACCAAGTAATAACAACACCTCAATTAGATCACCTCGCAGGTGCCTAATCTACAGACGATTTAAGTTCTGCAATTTGCAGAACTTAAACCTTTCTTGGTAACAGTAACCCTTTGTTTCACTCACTAATCTCGTTGTCCTTCTCTGTACTCGCTCTGCAGCTCTACATGTTTTCTAAAATGAGGCCTCCAGACCTGAATGCAGTAGGTGTGGCCTGATCATTGCCTTATAGAAGGTTAATCATCTCCTTATCTCTGCTAGCAAAATTCTTATGTATCATTGACAAGAACTCATGCTCTGCCCAGAAAACTTCCGTGGAAGTTTGGTCGGCGGCACCACCCACTAGCTTCAGAAAACTATGGGCCTCGAATTCTGGGTGCTGAAGTGGGCCAACTTGTGGCCGCACCAGATCTACACAACATCTAAATTTTCTCTCGCCCATGATTCACAGAGCCCATGTGCTAAAAATAAAGTCATTCCTTCATCTGTGCTCAGCTAAGCAGGATCACATCAACATCTGGAACGCAGTTGGTTGGTGTTTGCCAGGCAGACATCTCCATAGTACCCCCTCCTTGTGCTCAAGGCTCCAGCGGTTACAGAATTTCAAGAGACACTTCCCTAATGTGACTCTGGACACTCAACTCGCTCGACATCGACCTGTTAACAATAGACAAGGCATATCGCGATGGCATCTTGTCCTATCTTGCTGTTTGTAAAGGACATTTATGTAAGTGCTGATCGTAGTTAGCCAATGTCATTTCATGTTCTGCTCAACTTGTAGTCCTTTTTTGCTGTAATTACTACATTTTTACATTTTGATTATCATCTTTGTTTTTATCTATTAATTATTATTTTATTTCATTTTTTTTTCTATTATAACACAAAATCACTTGTATAAACAACGAATTGTAAGATTCCTCTGGCTTTCTGTGTAAGGAATCACTATTGTATACAATTTATGTTAATAAAGAATCTTATTATTATTATATCTGACTGTACAATTACCCTCAAGTCCTTTTCATTCTCCACTACCTGAGTGTAGTACAGCACAGTTGATTTGTTACTATGGAGTTACTACTACCCATATGCAGTATTTTGCATTTGTCAATGTTCACCTTCAGTTGCCATCTCTCAGCACATCTTCTCAACTTTTCTTGATCCTGTTGCAGTAGCATACCATCCTTACTGTCATTAACAACCCTACCCAACTTTGTATCATCTGCAAACTTGGACATTAAGCCTGATATACCTTCATCAATATCATCGATAAATACAGAAAACAACAATGGGCCTAATAGGGACCCCTGGGGGACACTATTAATAACATTAGTCCATGAAGTGCAGTGTTCATTGATTACCACTCTCTGTCTTCTCCCACTCATATTCATATCTTCTCCCTTTATCCATAGCAGCAACTTGCCCTTAATGCCATACTGCCAACTTAATGCCAACTTGTACACTAATCTTCCATGTGCAACAGTATCAAAAGTTTTCCTAAAATCCAAGTATATAATATAAAAATTATTTTTTGCATCCAGTTTCTTTGTGACCGCATCATAGTATCTAATGAAATTGGTCACAGAAGACGTCCCCTTAACAAACCCATGCTGTTTCTGAATTATAACTGCAGTCTTGTCTAGATGATCCTGTAGTGTAGTGCTTCTTTAACCAGTTTGTTATTTGGTTTTTAGGAGCATTAGCAACTAAGGCCATATTGCTCCGGAAATATGCGGTGGTCATTTCCTGACCTTTCCGCATCCTCTGTATTTGGTGGTGACGGGCTCGAACCCCGGTCTAATCAAGAAGCATGTGCTACGCACTGCTGCTCCTTCCCACCTGGCTACGGAGGTGCCCCTTTAACCAGTGACCTCATTATTTTCCCCAGAACAAAAGTTAACAGGTCTGTAATTACTCGTGTCACCTTTCGGATCCTCCTTTGTGAATTGGTGATACATTTGCACATCTTCAGTCCATGGGGACCTCTCCTGAGTCCAAGGATGCCTTCATAATCATGGCTAAGGGCCTGCTTACTTCCTTTGCCACCTCCTTTAATATAACTGCATAGATCCCATCCATCCCAGGTGCCTTCCTTATGTTTAACTTCAATTTCTCCTCCACTTTGCTTTCAGTTTTTACAAAATCATTTAACTCTCTGTTAGAGTTTAGATAAGCTTCTGGCCTCCACTTCCCTACAGAATTCCTCACATGTGAATGTAGATGCAAAATACTCATTCAGTTTGTTAGGTACCTGAACAGAATCATCAACAATCATACCATTGATATCAAGTGAAACAATCTGATTCATTCCCTTCCTTCTAGAGTTTACACAAGTAAAGATGTTATTGCTGTTTTTCTCTGCGTCCTTTGCCAAAGATTTCTCGTAATCTGCCTTTGCTTGCCTAACTTCTTTTGTGACTTTATTATTATTATTAGCCATATGGTACAAGGAAGCCTGAGGCTTATGCTGCACCAATCAAAAAAAAAAAATAATAATTTTCTGAATTAACCCGAGAGAGAGAGAGAAAGAAAGAAAACAAGAGTCAGAAGTAGAAGGGAATCACCAAGAAAGAGAAGAATGATGATATCTAGCTCAGAACCCTGGGTGTGCCACACCCATACTCACCAAATGTGAGCCCCCAGGGTTATTAGAGACTAGCTTATATCTGCCATAGGATTCTGTGTTGCATGATAATTTATGTGCATCCTATGCATTTTTCCTCTCTGCCACGAGTCTCATTAGTTCATCTGACATCCATTTGCACCTTAACCTTGAACAGTATTTCTTATTTGGTGTGAAAAGCCTAGTAGCTTCCAAGATTAATTCCTTGAATGCTTCCCATTTAGAATTTGCTGTTGGTAACATCATCAGTTGGCCCTGCCGTATAGAATTAAAAAATTGTCTGAGACCACCATATAGTCACCTTTACAAAAGCAAAAACCCTTCCTTTTACCCCTGATAGGAGTTACATCTTTGAGGAAATACCACATCAGTACACTGTGATCACTGCCACCTAGTGATTCCTTTGTCTGCAGATTCTTAATGCATGAATAATCACTGCTGATAATCAGATCAAGAGTATTACTCCTTGTTGTTGCCTCTCGAACATGCTGCTGTAGAAAACAGTCATCCAATAATTCCACAAAAGTCTTGCTAGTGTGTGAGTGACCAACCCACAAGTTCCAGTCAATATCTGGGAAGTTCAAATCCTCCAATATAAGACAATCTGATTTACTGGCTCACTCTATTTCTCTGTGCAGTTGTTCGTTGTACTCATCAGAGTCATTACGCCAATAATACACTCCTGCTCTGAATTTTGTTTTCCCAGTGCTTATGTCATACCAAACTTTGTTTCTATATAAACTACAAATAAAATACATAACTGCAAAGAAATAAAAGTAATCATGGAAACAAAATATTGTAAAATATAATATAGAGTACTTTTTTACATTATAACATAAACTAAAATTATTCATTTATGATATATTATTTTAATTGAATTTTTCTCACCTTTGCTGAAGCAAAATTATCAATAATTTTATCAAAATTTATGTTTTTTTCAATGTGTTTTAAATGGATATAATTGATATGTTGGTTAGTTGTTCTTGTCTGGTTGTTGATCTAAAGTCAGCTCACATCTGGTGAGTATGGGCTTGGCACACCCAGGGTCCTAAGCTGGATATCATCATTCTTCTCTTTCTTGGTGATTCCCTTCTCCTTCTCCTCTCTCTTTCTATCTCTGGGTAAATTGGGGTTTTTTTTTTTTTTTTGCTTGTGCACAAAAGCTTCGGCTTCCTTGCACCATATAGCTAATAATAATAAGGTGATTCTTAATCGAGTTAAGTTTCCTGAAGGACTTTTGACAAGAAGCTACTGTTGCAGGCAGGGTAAGAAAAATTCGTAACACTATGTTTGGATAAGATTAAGGTTACCGGATGTCCTTGTTTCTGAGGATATGTTTTAGTGTTTGGGACAGCCTCGGATGACCTTGCAGAATTTACACTTGCATCCTAGTTTTTTGTCATTTAAAAAAATCATCTCGTCATAAAATGAATATTCATTAAATAATATGTGCATTGCACATTCAGTCAATACACATTGCACGTTCAGTCAATACAACAGAATAAATAAAAACAATGCATTTTTATTTATTATGTTGTAAGCAAATTTATTTCTAAAGAATTAGTTTTTAGTAATAAAATAATTTTTAAAATGTCCTTGTTTTGTGCTCATTTTTAAAACTAAAAATGTAGTTTTTTCCTGTTTTGTCCTAGCCTTTGAATTCTGGGTGTGGTAATCCTAGATAAGATTCTGTTAGACAATACTCATGAATGAATTGGAGAAGTTGTTTAATCATGTTTAATCAATTCGTGCAGAATTGATTAAACATGATTTTTGAAACTTTAAATTTCTGTTGAAATGTGATCGATGAATACTGATTTTAGAGTACATTCATCATAAAAAAAAAATGTTTGCATTTGTTTTAACAGTCAAATATACTGTATTTTCAGGAACATATAGTGAAGGCTTCAATGCAGAGTCTCAAAATCTGCCAACATTTCATCTTCGGAAAGTTTATTTAATATCTTAGTCCCCCCCCCCCAACATTGCTACTCTCACTAGTTCTTTGAATATCATCCGAAATGTCAGAATCAAAGTTGGATATTCAGCTACTGTGGCCATGTAAGCACAAACAGGAGAAATTTACTGAAAGGTGTGGATCACTCACTCCTACGAAAAACAGATGACTGGTTGCCAGAGTAAAGATAAACCATGACA
The DNA here is from genome assembly GCF_048544385.1 of Mastigoproctus giganteus. Classification (NCBI taxonomy): domain Eukaryota; kingdom Metazoa; phylum Arthropoda; class Arachnida; order Uropygi; family Thelyphonidae; genus Mastigoproctus; species Mastigoproctus giganteus. Next base: position 138,048,602 of record NC_143580.1, read on the forward strand.
CAGGTTGATCTGAGGCTATTATCTGTGTCAGGAATACACTTTAATCCTCTGACTGGCTATGGAAAACAGTTGACTAGTGTGACTTCTAGGTTTGTGGGATAGGTGGCTGCGTAAGTTTTACAGGCACCACTTACATTGCAGAATGGTAATCCCTTTAACCCTTAGTTCTCAATTTCTAATTGCCTAAAGGCCAGAGGTGGGAACAGTGCTTACAAAGTTAAATCTCTCTTTGTAATTACATTTAAAAACTATTTTAAATGTAATTACCAAGATGAATTCAAAAAAAATTCGCTATAGTGAGGTTTGTTAAACGAAGTCCGACTGTAATTAAATCAAAAATGAAGCGATATTAAAATACATAATTGGTTGCGTGTGCCCTTAAATACTGTGCCCGGGGGCTACGACCCCCGCTCGCCACACCATAGTTCTGACTCTGAGTGAATTACTTATTTAACATGAATGAAATATAAAAATAAGTACTTCGGATAAAATTATATTTGTTACTACTTACAAAGTTTTGTGAGCAGCCATCTAAAATGAACTGCAAGAAGCAGTTTTTAAAATTCCATTCAAGAGTTCACATGAACAAATTACTATCTATTAGTTTAAGAAAATACAAATAGGAATACAATTTATTTGATTACACTGTAAACTATATTCGTCTTTACTGATGGTTTCTATTGTTTTCGATAATGATTTATCTATGATATTAATTACTCCTTTTTTTTTTTTTTTTTTTTTCTCAATTCGATTTCTGCCTCTAGAATATAGTTACTTTCAAAATGTTAAATTTCTGTTTTTCCTACATATTTCAATAGTTGTTGTTATGGAGGTACAGTAAGAATGGCATTTTTGCTTCTTACTGTACTATGTTTGCTTCTTACATTTGAATTTATAAGTTTGCATTTTTGCTTCTTACATGCTTGCATCTAAACGACAGTCCCCAATTGTCGTTTAGAAGAAAATTGACTTAATATTTTTTCAGTTATGGCTTATTTAATTTTAATAGTTCGTGCAGTTTTGTTTTTAGCTATTTTCCCCAAACCATTTTTTTTTATATCTGCTCTTAGATTTGATGAAGTAGGCATCTTGTTCATCTCATAACTATAATAGGATTTACTAGCAAATTTGTAATCAGTTTTTCTTTGATGCATTTTTGAAAATTTTCACCATTCATTTCTATATAATAATCTCCACTTGACTGTGTCTGCTTTTATATTAACAGTGCATCTTTAAATCCAGTCTCCTCCTGCACTAACAGTAATCATTCTATTTCCTTTCTCAAAGTGGCATATTATAGCCTAGGTTGCTGTTGTGCCACTAAAACCAAATCAAATCCTTTCTCAAGGTTCAGGCAAATCCTTTTTCAGAGCCATCAATACTATCCCCTTAGGAACAGTATGAGAACTATGAATGAAAGTCTCGTGTATAAACAGTTGAACTGTTTTGTTTTCAGTATAGTTTAATATTCGTTAAATAACTAATTCTATAATTAAAAATAGCATGAGCTTAAAATAACAAATTCTTTAATTTTGTGCATTATGCCTTTTTAACCAGAATTTTTTGATTATTTTATTATTGAAAAATCTGGAAAACCAGAGACATTAATAACAATATATTTTTATAACAAAGCCCTCTTTCTGTTTTAGGTGGATGATTTTAAGAGTGTGAAGAAATTTAAGTAAGTTGTAATGGAACTTATTTATTTGACCTTTTGTTGTCTTTTTTGATAAAAATAAACCTGATATTAATATTGAAGTTGATAAACTGTTTATGGCACTTTAGACATATTTCAGATCATTGCTATTTTTTCAGTTTAATTTCTTAGTAGAGATGCATTTTTTAAAACTGAATACAAAATTCTTAGGACAAGATTCCTTCAGATAAAACATAAAATGATTCCTGTAGTAAAATCAGAATTATTTTACTACAGGAATTATTAAGTTAAGTGACCTTACCTTTAAGGAATCATTAAGATAACTGAAGTAAGATAACCTTATATTTAGTTATATTTAATTAAGAAAATTCTGAATGATGGATCTGTAAATATAATATTAATTTTTATTGGCTATGAAAAGAGTTGTGGTCAGAATGCCCAATGGTGATTTTATACACCACACAGATTTTCATGAACAGGCTTAGCTACATTTCCCACAGTGCAGTGCAGCAGATAGGTTGTGACAGGATGTTCAGTGCTTCCAACAGTGCCACCTGCTACTAGCAAAATATAATTTTCCTTTAAGTGAAAGATAAAAATGTACTACCACTGTATTTTAATATTACAGAGCAAAGCATTGCGTTGACTTGGAAATGGGGTGGGATTTTTAAGAAATATTCAAAACTCTGTTGTAATCATTTGTTTTCTCCCTCCCCAGATCCTCTTGTTTTAGAATTTTTGCAGCTGCATTGGTGGAATAATGATGGTGATCCTAGTGATAAACAGTAGTGTAGTGTAGTGGGAACGGTAGAGAGCAATGCCACTCAAATACTAATAAAGTTTTTTAGATATATTAGTTTTTTTTTTTTTTTTTTTTTTTTTTAAAACATATTAGCAAGCCACAAGAAAATGGCTTTGAGAAATACTTTTTATAGTTTTGTGTTTGTGCATTTTTTATGTATGTTGCCAGACAAGTTAGTTAAAATATCATGTGTATTTTTTTAATCAGTGGGTAACAGAAACAAAAACTGATGAATGAGATGAATAAATTTTTAAAAATTGACTTTCACAAAACTTTAAAAATATAAAAGATACATTCAAGTGTAGTATTATGTTCAAGTAGTTATATAGATATGCAACCTATATTACTTTAAATTTTCTAAGTTTAATCAGAAATTAAATAACATTGTTACAATAGTTATAGTAAATTACAGCCACTCCTCGACTTACGTAAGGGTTGCGTCCCATGGAACTCTACGTAAGTTGAATTTTACATAAGTTGGAATTTCCCTAAATTTATGCAGCACTCACAGCTATGTGCCCTCAGTTTGATTGAAACAAAAAAGAAATGTTTGATGAACATGTAAATAGAATTATTTATTCAATTTTTTTACCTCATGCATTGGAAAAATTACAAAAGTGTACAAAATTTGGTATCTTAATTCTCATGTAGTGATGAATTGTAATCATTATGGATTTCAAAAAAAATGTCTACTCTTGACTTCTTGTTAAAACTTGAGTCAAACATTAGAAATGCTCTTATAAAAAGGAATGTCTTGTCATGATTAATTTGGATGTTGAAAAATCATTTGGCATCATGTGGTGCTATGTAATCCTTAAAGACATCCATATTTTAGGACTGCAGAGCTACCACTCCTAATTCGAGGTTTCCTGCAGTCCAGATCCTGGAAAAAAAAATAATAAATTATAAAGCATGTGTGCTACATCCTATTCAAGGTACTGTTTTGAAAGGGATAACTGTGTGTGTGTGTGAATGATGACTGAATGAGAATGTCCAATATGCCAACTGTTGTACCCTGAATGAGCATACAATTTTTTTTTTTTAATAGCATACTCTGCACAAATCATGGTTACAGTATGGTATGGTTACAGTGTGCTCAGGAACACCACACTAGACAGTGCGGAATTGAAAAAACATTGCTCTTTCTGATGTCCAGTTCCTGCTGTGTCCCAATGATGGGAGGGAAGACCAGAAAGCAATAAGAGTCCATGAACGTATCCTGTTTGGTATCACCAGTGCAGTCTGGTGGTGACAGTATGAGGTTTGTATCAGTGGTGCACATTGGGCTTCTTGACACTAGTAGAACAACATTTAGTTCCCACAAGTTATCTGGAAATAGCTTCTGACCACCAGCACATCTCTTCATGGCTGCAGTGTATATATCTGCAAATAGGTTCTTCCATTTGAATGCTATGCCATGTCACAAGACCAAGATTATACAGAACTGGTTTTATGAATATGAGAGTGGATTCATCCTACTGTGGTGGCCTGCACAAGTTAACTGATCCCAATCCATTTGAGCACCTGTTGTATTAGATAGAATGCGCTGAGTTTCAGAACCACAGCCATCCAATTTGAAACAACTGTGGAAAGCAATTGACAACCAGCATCCCTGTGGTACACTTTTCTACTTGTCTTTGAGTCCATGCTATGGTGAATCTAAGATGTTCTGAAGGCTAAAGGGGATTTATTCACTGTCAGGTATGTGTACCTTATAATACGACTACTCAGTGTAGGTTCATTGTTTTACACTGTTCTGCATTTCTAATTTGAAAATAATTTCAGAAAGCACCATCAAAATTTTTTGTGATGAAATGATATGTAAAATGGCAAATATACACAATTCCTGTGTTAATCCCCTTTAACCTAATATGTTAATATAAGTCATGCCAATTCCAGTAACTTTGTGTTTGGATTACACTAAAAAAAAAAAAAAAAATTCCCACTCATCTCTTTTTATTTTATATGTAAAAGGTGCGATATCCAATTTTTTTTTTTTTTTTTTTTTTGTAAATGCAGTAATTATAAAAATAAAAAAGCTATATTTAGAAACCTTTACTAGGAGTTGACATGCCAGTGTAGTCACTGGCATGTCAACCAGTTTTATACTTATATTTTAATGCCATGTAAAGTTTTAGTTGTTAACAGAGTGCTTATTGGTGAAATGGCAGTAGTAAACTTATGAATGCATGACTAGGTGAAAAGATACAAATTCCAGTAGCACATATTTCTAAAATTCACAGTGAGAGGAATACAAAGTGAATGTGCATAAATGAGGTGGTAGAGAATAAAAGAGTTCCAGGGGCAATTCTACAGTCCAACAAAGTTTTCTGAGCACTGTAGATAGGCTGCTAAGACACCATGGGATTTTGTCAATAATAGATAAGAATTTTTGATAGCAGGAATGAGGAAGTGATTATACCATTGTATAGGCAGTGGTTAGGCCACATCTTGAATACTGCATATAGGTCTGGAAGCATTATTTTAAGAAGGATGTGGATCTCTTAGAATGTTTGACAAGATCAATTAGATTGGTTAGGAACACAAAAGGGTTCTCTTACTACGAATGACTGTCCCATAGTCAAGTGATCAAGCACAAGGGTACTGAAGTATGTGCACTGTCAGTGATTGTGGTTTAAGCCTACATGACCACTAAATATGCCAATGTCTGCCTATCTTGTGAAGTATAATCAGAAAATTAATTAATTTATTTATAAGGAGAACATAAATTGAAAAAGGATGGCTGGAGGATACACATAAGAGTTGCTTTTAGCTAGAGAGTAATTAATTGTTGGAACACATTATCTGGTGTTGTGGAAGTGGATAATAGTGTAAATAAATTTAAGGAAGAATTAGACTAATCATTAGAGAGGTTGGACATAGTTTTTTTTTTGCTGATGTTGTACAAGCTTGTTTCCTTAAATCGTTTGCTAATACTAATAGCTGAAGTTCAAAATCAGAATATGTGCTTATGAATACTATTTTATACTCTCTGTAGAGACTAGCAAGTAAAACTAACTACAAGTGTGTTGTTATTTGTAATTTGTTTTTTTTTTTTTAGGAGCATTAGCAACTAAGGCCATATTGCTCTGGGGATATGCGGTGGTCATTCCCTGACCTTTGGCACCTCTGTAGTCAGGTGGGCAGGAGCAGCAGTGCGTAGCACACGCTTCTTGATTAGACCGGGGTTCGAGCCCGTGCCCACAAAATACAGAGGATATGGAAAGGTCAGGGAATGACCACCGCATATCCCCCCCGGAGCAATATGGCCTTAGTTGCTAATGCTCCTAAAAACCAAATAACGTTCCCTGACCTTTCCGCATCCTCCGTATTTAGTGGCTCACGGGCTCGAACCCCGGTCTAATCAAGAAGCATGTGCTATGCATTGCTGCTCCTGCCCACCTGGCTAGACCGGGGTTCGAGCCCGTCACCACCAAATACGGAGGATGCGGAAAGGTCAGGGAATGACCACTGCATATCCCGGAGCAATATGACCTTAGTTGCTAATGCTCCTAAAAACCAAATAACAATCCTGCCCACCTGGCTACGGAGGCGCCACAATACACAAGTGTGTTGTGTGACATAAAAAAGATGTATATGCTTGATAAGCAAGTTGTAATCACACAGATTAAGGTCAAATTTGTTCGTTTGATTGGTGTTTTAAGGGGTTTTTGTCACGTCAGTTGTGGTGTTCTAGTTGATATGGCAGGCTGGTTTATATATCCTTTACATGAAGGCTAAAAAAAAAAAAAAAAAAAAAAACAGAAATAACTTGCAGGAAAAAATGTTGTCCCCTCTATCTAGCCTTCAAGATGGATTCCAATGCTACTGATATCAGAAAACAAAACACACAATTTTTATATGATCAATTTCTTGACTTTAATTGAGAAGCTTTATTTTGAAGATCCTCCTGTTTTGTTTTTGAATCATATTGAAATGCGCATAATTTATCATGAGTTAATTTTCCAAAACAGATTGCTGTCTGCTTGAACTCCTCTCAAGATAAGAATAAAACCATCTTGTTAGAATGCACCGTGCAAGATGAATACTGAAAATTTTTTAGTAGTTATAGCACTTAACACCCTACATTATTTATGCAATTTTAAATTGTTTATTGAGTCCCTGTAGAAATTAGGCAAATGACTTCAAATCTTCCTACCAAAAGTTTGCCTCGATGAAACCTGTTACCTACAAACTTCAGGGAGACCTCAAACATGCTGAACTTGGTTTTAAATGGGGATTCAAAGTTGGTTCCAAAATGTTGGCAAGAATGCTATGTTATATACTATATTTGATTTGCCTTTTATAGGTTTAAGTCTTTTGTGGAATTTCTATTTCAGTACTCTTAATAAATCACTTGCATAAATAACACAGAGTGAAGTGTATAATTTTAAAATTGAATATCTTGCCAAAGAGGTTTTTCAATGGAAGTTTATTTTTCAAGTTCGTGCAGTATGAGTGACTGATTCTTCAGTTTAATTTAACTCTTCAATAATGATAATTGCCTATCTGATTGAACTAGATCCTCTCACTCTTAATGTTTTCACTAGTTTCATGAGTTGTTGGATGTCTAATCTGTTTATCATCATTGATGTTTTCTCTGCTTTCTTTAAACTTTTCAACCATTCAGAAAACTACTCATATAATAACAAAAAAAATTAAATTGTTTCTTTCATACTGCTGTTTTTATTATGTGTTACACTTATTATTATCATTACATATATGCTTTTGTTACATTACATTGCATTACTGGTTAAATGAAAAAGTAAGTTGTGTATTCATTTAACCAGTGCATTTCTTGCAAACTGTTTGCAAGTTTGCAAGAAATCTTCACTTCAAAGGGCCATAGATTTTAATGATACAAATGCATCAAATGTTTAAATTAAATGAATGTTTTGGTTGAATTTCATAAGCTACTGATTGTGAGGCTACACCAGCATGTCTAATCATGCTGGTGTAGCCTCAATAGCTGAAGTCATTACTGTTACTTTAATAATTATAAAATAAAGCTGAATTAGCATTTTAGCATTAGTAGAAGCATACAATGCAAGAAAGCAAGCTTATACAGCATCAGCCAAAAAAAAAAAAAAAAAAAAAAAAATGCTTCCCATTTCACCCATCCATTTGTTTGTCCACTTCTTCCTTGAATTTATTTAAGCTATCAATTTCCACAATGACAGATGAAAGTTTGTTCCAGCAATCAACTACCCAGTGGCTAAAGGCAAATTTTCACACATTATTTGTCAACTGTCTTTCCACAATTTCAGTTTATGCCCCCTCAGGTTTGTAATCTAAAAGAGAGGAAGAATCCCATCAGCATTGAACCTGCTCAATCCATTCAAGGCCTTATATGCCTCAATCAGATCACCTCACAGGTGCCTAGTCTCCAGACGCTGTAATTTGCAGAACTTAAGCCTTTCTTCGTAAGAGCACTGCTTTGTTCCCCTCACCAGTCTTTTGCCCTTCTATGTACTGACATTAGGTCTTATACCAAAAATCTTATACCAAGCAGTACAAAAAAGTACTGATCGCTGCATTCAGCATTATAAATGCTTATTGTACAGCCTGTGTTGTTAACATTTTCAGTTTCATAAAGCTCTACCAATATTTTAAATATAGCATTTTAGGGGATACACTAAATTCTATAAAATATAAAAAAAAAATTGTAAATTGTACACCTAATGTTTTAGACCCAAGTGTATTCTACAAACACTTGCTAAGTTCAACACCCATGAACAAAATCCATCTGCTTTAAAGGATTTTTTTGAGATTTGCATGGAATATTTGTTAAACAGTGCCCATTGTCTAAATATTTTTCTGTTAACATAATGTCAAATATAGCAATAGTAGGAAAGATAATGTCCAGCTGTATTTTATTGAATGCAGCTGAACATTATCTTTCCTACCACTGGCTTTTGAACAAAACAAGGAAGAATGTTTGTAGGAGATAAATAATGGAAAAGTTCCATGTAATATCAAAGTTAAATAAAATGCACTTCTACAGTATTTTGTAAATTAGGTAACGTTAACAAATCATTATTTTCATAGTTCTTGTTCATTTTAAGAGGCTTTCTTTGAATTTTCTGCTGAAATGAAGAATTGTGTTATTTTTATTTCTTAATATTTTTATTCATTGACTTCTAGCTTATGTAATCTGTTGACACTTTTAAATCAACATTAAAAAGCATTTTGTGATATTCTGTGAGGTAATAAAGTGAATTGAATGCTAACCATATTGTTATTTATGATTAGTGCAAAAGCAATTTGTTTATAATTTGGCAAATTTATTATAGTATCTGTGCTATTTTATATCAATTTTTTTTGTATCTAGTTATATTTAATACATGCATTGTTTTAATAGAATCTTCAATACCAATAATTTGTGGATTAAACTGAAATCTGTTGCAAGCCTAGTGAAAGAAGGTGGCTTAGATATGGAACTTATAATTAACCCCAAGGTATGGAAAATAAATTTTAGAGTAGGCTTCTATGTTTATTAAATACTTCCATTATACACTGCCTGACCATTTTATTAGGACCATGATTGTTGGCTCTAACATTCTGCTAACATATGTAATTGAAACATTTTCGTGGTGTGTGACATATACAAGAAAGTGTTATAATAGTAGTAGTAGTAGTAGTGGCATGTGATGCAAGAAAGCAAGTGTTTGAGCTTATGCAGCATCAGCCAAAAAAAAAAGAAAAAGATAATCACACCATTCCCTCCAAATGCCTGTCCAGTTCCTCCTTAAATTTATTTAACCTATCAACTTCCACAACGACAGATGGAAGTTTGTTCCAGCAATTAACCACCCGCTGGCTAAAGGCAAATTTCCGCACATCTGTTCTACATCTGTCTTTTCTTAATTTGAATTTATGCCCCTTTAGGGGCATTAGATAAAAGAACGGATCTTCTAAACAATAATGCTGTGAATGTGTAAGCTGTGAATGTGTAATCTGAAGAAGTGGAAGGATCCCATCAGAATTCAGCGTACTCAACCCATTCAAGGCCTTATACACCTCAATCAGATTACTGCGCAGGTGCCTAGTTTCCAGCCACTGCAATTTGCAGAACTTAAGCCTCTCTTGGTAAGAGGATCCCTTCATTCCCCTCACCAATCTTGTTGCCCTTCTCTGTACACGCTCAAGCAAATCTACATCCTTCCTAAAATGAGGCCTCTAGACCTGAATGCAGTACTCAAGGCGTGGCCTGACCATTGCCTTATACAGAGGGACAATCACCTCCTTTTCCCTGCTAGCAAAATTCCTGTATATCATTGACAAAACCACATGACCTGCCCTGGCAGCCTGTCTGCATTGCTCAGAAAACTTTATATCTGACTGCACAATTACTCCCAGGTCTTTTTCATTTTCTACCACCTTAAGTGTAGTACCACACAGTTGGTACATTTCTCTGGGGTTACTTCTACCCATATGCAGTACTTGGCATTTGTCAAGGTTAAACGTCAGTTGCCACTTCTTAGCCCATCTGCCCAAATTATCTAGATCCTGTTGCAGTAGCACACTGCCATTACTGTCATTAACTACCCTGCCAACCTTTGTATCATCTGCAAACTTCGACACTAAACCTGATATACCTTCATCAATATCATTGATAAATATACAAAACAGCAGAGGACCCAACACCGAACCCTGTGGGACTCCACTAATAACATTAGTCCACGAAGAGCAGCACCCATTAATTACCACCCTCTGTCTTCTCCCACTCAACCATCCTTTTATCTATTGTAGCAACTTACCCTTAATACCATTCTGCTCCAATTTGTACAATAGTCTTCCATGCGCAACAGTGTCAAAAGCTTTCCTGAAATCCAAATATATTATATCAAAATTATTTTTTGCTTCCAGTTCCTTTGTAACCACATCTAATATCCTATCAAATTATAAATCTTTGTGATCCAGCTAGTACTCAAATCAGTTCAGCAGCAATGAGAAACAGGCAGAATATCATAGACTTCCAAAAAAGTATGATGGTCAGTTCACATTTAGCAGGTGTTGTAGCAGAGAGGGCGACTACTGTGTTAATGACTGCTATGAGGACTTTTTTCACAGCATTATTGTTTAGAAGATCCCTTCTTTTATCTAATGCCAGAAAGTTTTTTTTTTTTTATATAGGTGGTCCTGAAGCCTAGACTAATTGTGGAAATTATTCTGAGTGGAATTGCTAAAGCTTTATGGAGATTAACAGCTACTATTTGTGTGGCCTACTTCCCAGCATTTGGACCGCCTCTTGTAATAGAAATCTGCAGGCTTTTCAGTTCTCCATTTTCAAATCTGCTGGCTGATAGAATAGATGCCTGAGAAATTTCTATTCAGTTGGTTCTGTATAATGTGCAACAGGTTGCAATCCACCAGTGCAATGGTATGTCACATTTCCAGCCATTAGCTAGCTACTTCATGGCATTTTTTTTTATTCTCTTCAGCTTCAGTTCTCCATTTTTTCACCATTTTTCTCACATCAGGTTTACTATTAATTATTAAAACCTGCCTTTCACTATTAACATTCCTTTTTTCTTTTTCTCACACATTTAAAACTACATCTTCACTCAAAATTACAGCTGTAACTCTGTTTTACACCTCAATTTTTTTGGTAAAATTTGCAAATATTTCTCTTCTGAATATCATAACTTCTTATATTTTTCAACTTCTTCAATCAGAACTGTCACTTTTGTGTAGGAGCCTTTTACTATTCATCCGTAACTCAGATTGTAATTATTCAAATTTATTTTCTTACAGCATATTTTAAAAATGCATGTGCTGCCTCCTCCTATTTATTTTGTTTATTCCAGCTCTTCCCACACTGACTGCTCTTTGATCTCATTGCTAAGCCGAGCTACACTACACTACAGGTGCCCTACATTGCAGTGTTCTCAATTTTAAGGGACACATACCTTGCTGTGTTGCTAATTGCTATTTGATGCTGTTAATTATAGAGAATTCTCCACTAAATTCTGCATGTTCCTATTTTAAAGTTCATACTTTCTTTTCTTACTTTTTATCTTTTATTTTTTTACACATAGACACCTTCCAGTATAAATTTACATACTTAATAATACTATATTTTCCAGTTGTTCGTTACTATATAAAAATAATTTTTAAAACTGAAGTCTTACAGTTAGTGTCAGTAACACAGGCAAACTGGAGGCAAGTTGTGTTCTGATTAGCCATGATTTGCACTTTTCAGCACTAATGGAAGAGTGCAAATGCGGAAGAAACCAAAGAGGAACTGGAATCATGCTGTTGTATACTGATAGTTTAGGTATTCTGGAGGAAATGCAGTGGTGTGTGTGGCATGTTTTTGTGGCAAACTTTTGGTTCCCAGATTCCAGTGGAGAGCATTGTTGATTGCCACAACATATCTGAACATTGTTGTGGATCAATTATACTTGTCAGTGTTTCATGTTTGCCCCCTATTGATGGGTAATTTCAGGTTGGTAATGTAATGCATCCAGTGCCAAATGTGTGGAAGTGTGCCAAACTATTTGAGGAACAGGAAGAAGACTTCAAGTGTCTGACCTGGCCACCCATTCTTGATCTAAATCTCATTGAGCAACTGTGTGATTATCTGGAAAGTCATGCTAGTCAGGCACAATCCTTTTCATATATCCCCTCAATGTGTGCACTTGTACATGGTGAGGGATCCTGCTAGTGATGCTGCTGGGCTTGCCATCAGCTAAGATTCATTGCCTATACCTTGGTTCCAGTGTTACATGATTGGAATCTGACATGTGCAACCATGTGCTGCAACCAGTGGAAACTTGGAAAGGAGGATCCTGGTGGGTAAAGAGACTCAGGCTTAATACACCACTTTGGCTCAGCTTCGACAAAACAGGATGTCCCAGACTGGCCGACTGGAATCAGTTGGTGGGTGGTCCTTACTGCTAAGGTCAAATGCATTTCAATAGGTCTCTTTCCCTTTGGTCATGGGATAGGGTCAAGAGTTATTGGAAATATGGGTAAGATGTTCTTAAGTGAACTTGGCATCCCATGTATGCAGTACCAGGCTAGTTTGCAAGTGGACATCCCATCATAGGGCTCTGTGGTGGATGAGGTGCTTGAAAAGGGCATCAGAAATTTATTTTACTCTTATGAGTAACTTAAATCCCTTTTTTTCTAATGGGGACCCAGCAGTGCTCCTGCCAAATTGAACAGATGATACTGACAACATTTTTGTAAAAAGAGCCAGAACTGAGGATCCACAATCAGTGACACTACTTTTCCTCATTCTCAATTTTACTGGCATGCAGGTAATCAGGAAAATGTCACCCTTCTTCATCCAGAAAGGATTACAAGGATTGCCAGGATCTCTAAAATCTATGAAAAGGCTATGATCTGGAGATCTTTTAGTTGAAGTCTCATGTGCTAAACAAGTTCTGAAAGTTGTATCCATAGGGGGAATTCCTATCACTATAACCCCCACTCCTATAAAATTGAACTCTTCACAAGGTGTCATATCAGAAAGGGATTTCTTCATGTCTTTGAAGAAGAGATCTGTTCTGAATTGAAAGATCAAGGTATTATAACTGTCAGGTTATAATACCTTGATCAAAGATGGGAATCTTGTTCCTACTCAAGTTCTCATCCTTACATTCAATATCCCATGGCTTCCAAGTTCCATCGAGGCAAGCTACTTAAACTGCCCAGTAAGAATATATATTCCAAATCCACTGAGGTGTTTTAAGTGCCAAAAAGTATACCAACTTGCAAACAGTCTGTCATGGTAACCCTGCTTGTGTTTGATGTAGTGCCAAAAACCATAAGAGCACAGCATGTCCAGCTTCAAAGATAGTACAAATTGCAAAGTTGAGCACTCTGCATACTCTCAAACATTCCAGCAGTGAAAGAAAGAAAAAGAAATTCAATAACTGAAAATAGAGCTGAATGTCTCCTATTAAGAGGCCAGAAAACACATCCAACTGGTAAATAGCAGCAAGCCATCATATGCTGTCAGAATCATTTACTGAGTTTGCTTAAACCAACTCAAATGAGCTAACCAGCTGCTACACTGTATCCATACCTCCTACACTACCACCTCTAAAAAAGTAAGTGAGAAGGAAAAGAGTAAAAACTGCTCCCATCTCAACCACAAGAACAAATGGAGGTAGAGGAGGAGGCAACAGAAGAATCAATCTTGGAATTTTTTGTAGAAATTGACACGGGACAGTGTCCATACTTTCTCAAAAAAGATAAATCTAAGACAGAAAAATAAGCCCTCAGCAATTCGTAAGGTGATCGATGCAACTATCAAATCTAAATAATGGCCACATTAAAATTCTTGCAGTGGAATCATTATGGATTCCATTGAAATAGTGATGACATAAAGTTTCTCCTGTGTATGCATGAGTCAACCTAATTTTGCTTATAGGAGATATTATAAAGGCAAACAAGGATCCTTATTTGTATAACTGTTCAGTTATTCACAAAGGCAGAGCTGGGTATGGACCTACCTGCAGAGGAGACTCCATTCTTGTGAATAACCATATCCCTTTATAATCTATGGTACTTACCACCAGCTTAGGGGCTGTAGCAGTTTGTCTTACAATAGGGTTCGTCTTAACTGTTTTCTCCATCTGTTTGCCATCTGGAAACAATATCCAAGATCTCATTAAACAGTTGCTGCTCACTTTTCTATTACTAGGAGATTTTATTAGACATCATACTCTATGAGGTAGTAAAAAATTCAGAGCTACAGAGCTCAATAACTTCCACGATTTTTTAATATATTAAAAAAAGTAAGAGATTATCTCAATCTTTTTTTGTGGAATGCTTCCAGTCAGTTCTCTCCCAAATGTGACGAATAAAATAAGATGAAAAAAGATGAAAAAAAAATGAATTAATGAATTCCCTCACTCATAGAGATATGACCAAATCTGATGCGCAACAGAATCGAAAGCCAAGAGCCCAAACCCGACCCCGAAACATATCAAAACACCGCAGCAAGACCATGAGTGCGAGAAGACATTGTGTCAGAATAAATAGTCAAAACTGCTTCCGATAATAAATAATTAAAATCACAATTAAAAAAAGTATAAAATTAAAAGGATTCAAAATAACAATTTGGATGAATACTCAAATTAAACGAAACAGCTGTGCATTTCGTTTAATTTGAGTATTCATCCAAATTGTTACTTTTAATCCTTTTAATTTTAATAGTGATTTTAATTATTTATTATCGGAAGCAGTTTTAACTATTTATTCTGACACAATGTCTTCTCGCACTCCTGTTCTTGCTGTGGTGTTTCGGGGTTGGGTTGGGGCTCTCAGCTTTCAATTCCATTGTGCATCGGATTTGGTCGTATCTCTATGAGTGAGGGAATTCATTAATTCGTTTTTTTTCATCTTATTTTATTCATCACATTTGGGAGATAATTGACAGGAAGCATTCCGCGAAAAATATTGAGGTAATCTCTTACTTTTTTAATCTATGAGGTAGTGCTCACGGAAGGGTCAGACTATTGAGGATGAGCTCAAAAAACTTTTATGGAAGTGATCATTTCCTCACAATATTCACCCTGTGCAGTGGGAGACTATGCCATGTGTTGAGGTTACAATGGTGGAAGATTGATCATGCTGATCGGAATGCCTTCAATCATCTGGAAACATTTAATACCACCGCAGTCAGCCAGGAGTCAGTTAGACTCAGTTAAGTACATCAAAAAAAGGATTGTCCAAGCAGTAGCAATTGCAATTCCAGTGAGATTAATTTGGTTAGCATTAGCATTAGTAGAGGCATTTGATGCAAGAAAGCAAGCTTATGCAGCATCAGCCAAAAAAAAAATAAAGTAAAATAAATAAATAAAAAATAACCACTTCCACTTCACCCCTCTGTTCGTTCGAAATACCTGTCCAGCTGAGCCTTAAACTTATTTAGGCTATCAACTTCCACGACAAGGGATGGAAGTCTGTTCCACCTACCAACCACCCGCTGGCTAAAGGCAAATTTCCGCACATCTATCCTACATATGTCTTTCCTCAATTTGAATTTATGCTTTCTCAGGTGATTATTCTGAGCAAGAGGAAGAATCCCATCAGCATTGAGCATGCTCAAACCATTCAAGGCTTTGTACACCTCTATCAGATCACCTTGCTGGTGCCTAGTCTCCAGACACTGTAATTTGCAAAACTTAAGCCTTTCTTCGTAAGAGCACCCCTTTGTTCCATTCACTAATCTTGTTGCCCTTCTCTGTACTTGTTCCAGCAGCTCTACATCCTTCTTGAAATGAGGCCTCCAGGCCTGTATACAGTACTCTAGGTGTGGCCTGACCATTGCCTTATAAAGTGAATAATCACCTCCTTATCCCTGCTAGAAAAATTCCTATATATCATTGACAATACACCATGAGCTACTCTTGCAGCCCGTCTGCAAGAGTAGTTTCCACGTTTTCCACCTGGTTTCCACTGGTTTCCACCTTTTCCAAAACCATGGTGGAATGCAGAATGCACAGCAGCAAAAAAGGCTCAAAAGAAGGTGTGGGGGATATTTCATTTGTTATCACACAACAGATAATCTAGTAGCCTTCAAATGTGCATGTGCTAAAGCACATAATATTAGACATCAGAGGCAGAAGGAATCTTGGATCCACTTCACATCTTCCATCACCCAGAGGATGAGATCTAAGTTCATTTTGGGCAAAGTCCAGAAAATGATAGACAGATACACATGCACCTTACATCAATCTTAGAGCATAATGGATGTGCAACTACAGACCCTGCTGCAACTACAAATACTCTAGGGAGACATTTGCTAAAGTGTCTACCAAAACATTAACTTCCTTGAGTTTCTGAGCCCTAAAAAAAAAACTGAAAAGCACCATTTGAAGTTATCTTCATGTAACTGCATTGGCCTACAATAAACCTTTCACAGAATGGGTAATGAAAGTGGCAGGTGTCTGTTTTCTTTGATATCGATAAAGCATATGACACTGCTTGGAGATTCAGAATTTTTAAAAGATATTTCCAACCTTGGTCTTGGGGGGGGAGGGCAACTTCCTCCAGCTGTAAACAGTACCCTCTTTGTTGAGACTTCAGCATCTTTTCACGTCATGAAACAAGTCTTATTGAAAAACAATTGCAGCATGCCATTGACTGTGTTGATGTTTGGGTAATGGCTAATTGGTTCAGATTTTCATCTCAAAATGTAGTCTGTGTACTCTTTTGTTAGAGGCAGATTCTTCACCCTGAACCAGAACTAAAGCTTGGATAAAACACTATCCCAGTAGCACCTGAAACAAAATTCCTGGGATTTATATTTGGTGAAAGGTTAATATTTTTACAACTTGTGTATATGTAGTAGTAATAGTAGTAAAGGAGGCATGCGATGCAAAAAAGCAAGCATATGAGCTTATGTGGCATCAGCCAAAAAAAAACAAAAAAAACACTAATTAGCATTAGTAGAGGCATTTGATGCAAGAAAGCAAGCTTATGCAGCATCAGCCAAAGAAAAAAAAAAAAACCACTTCCACTTCATCCCTCTGTTCGTTCGAAATACCTGTCCAGCTGAGCCTTAAACTTATTTAGGCTATCAACTTCCACGACAAGGGATGGAAGTCTGTTCCACCAACCAACCACCTGCTGGCTAAAGGCAAATTTCTGCACGTCTATCCTACATCTGTCTTTCCTCAATTTGAATTTATGCCCTCTCAGGTGATTATTCTGAGCAAGAGGAACAATCCCATTAGCATTGAGCATGCTTAAACCATTCAAGGCCTTAAACACCTCTATCAGATCACCTTGCTGGTGCCTAGTTTCCAGACACTGTAATTTGCAAAACTTAAGCCTTTCTTCATAAGAGCACCCCTTTGTTCCATTCACTAATCTTGTTGCCTTTCTCTGTACTCGTTCCAGCAGCTCTACATCCTTCTTGAAATGAGGCCTCCAGACCTGTATACAGTACTCTAGATGTGGCCTGACTATTGCCTTATACAAGGGAATAATCACCTCCTTATCCCTGCTAGAAAAATTCCTATATATCATTGACAATACACCATCAGCTACTCTTGCAACCCGTCTGCACTGCTCAGAGACTTCCATATCTGCTGCACAACCCCCCCCCCCAGGTCCCTTTCATTCTCTACCACTGTCAGTGTAGTGCCACAGAGCTGATACGTTGCTCTGGGGTTGCTGTTTCCCATATGTAGTACTTTACATTTGTCACTGTTAAACTTCATTTGCCACCTCTCAGCCCATCTGCTCAACCTTTCCAGATCCTGTTTCAGCAGCATAGGGTCAGTAGTGTACTTGACAACCCTGCCAACTTTCGTATCGTCTGCAAACTTGGACATTAAACTTGATATGCCATCATCAATATCATTTATAAATACAGAAAACAATAATGGACCCAACACTGAACCCTGAGGGACTCCACTAATAACATTAGTCCACGATGAGCAGTGTCCATTGATTACCACTCTCTGTCTTCTCCCCCTCAACCACCCCTTTATCCATAGCAGCAACTTGCCTCCAATGCCACACTGCTCCAATTTGTGCAGCAGTCTTCCGTGTGCAACAGTATCAAAAGCCTTTCTAAGATCCAAGTATATAATATGAAAGTTATTCCCTGCATTCAGTTCTTTTGTGACTGCATCATAGTATCCAATCAAATTGGTCAGGCAAGACTTCCCCTTAACAAAACCATGCTGTGTCCGAGCTATATCTGAAGTCTTGTCTAGATGATCCTGCAGTGCTTCTTTAACCAGTGGCTCCATTAATTTTCTTGGAACAGAAGTTAAACTCACAGGTCTATAATTACTTGTGTCAGCCTTTGATCCTCCTTTGTGAATTGGGATCACATTTGCACATCTCCAGTCTGTGGGTACCTCCCCTGAGTCCAAGGAAGCTCTCATAATTATGGCTAAGGGTTTGCTTACTTCCTTTGCTGCCTCCTTTAATATAACTGGATAGATCCCATCCACCCCAGGTGCCTTTCTTGTGTTTATCTTCAACAATTTCTCCTCCACTTTACTCTCAGTTATTACAAGATTCTTTAGCTTACTGCTAGAGTTGAATACACCTCTGGCATTGCCCTCTGAATAATTCATGTGTGAATTGTTCAGAGGGCAATGAATAATTCATGTGTGAATAATTCATGTGTGAATGTCGATGCAAAATATTCATTTAGTTTGTTAGCTACCTGAGCAGGGTCATCAACAGTTGACCCATCGATATCAAGTGGACCAATCTGATTCATCCCCTTCCTTCTAGAGTTTACATAAGTAAAGAACTCTTTGCTGTTTTTCTTTGCATCCCTTGCCAAAGATTTCTCGTAATCTGCCTTCGCCTGCCTAACCTCCTTTGTAATTTGGTTACAGATCAACTTGAATCTATCATAGGCTTCTATGTCACGTGTTAATTTGTATGTATCCCGTGCATTTTCCTTCTCTGCCATATGTCTCATTAGTTCATCTGACATCCATTTAGGTTCTTTGAATGCTTCCCATTTTGAATTTGCTGTTGGTAACATCATCAGTTGGCCCCACTGTATAGAATTTCAATACTGTATCAGTCCATCGTAGTCACCTTTACGAAAGCAATAACCCTTCCCTTTACCCCTAATGGTAGTTACCTCTTTGAGTAAATCCCACTTCAGCACACTGTGATCACTGCCACCTAATGGTTCATTTATCTGCAGATTCTTAATGCATGAAGAATCACTACTGATAATCAAATCAAGAGTATTACTCCCTCTAGTTGCCTCCCGAACATGCTGATGTAGAAAACAATCATCCAATAAATCCACAAAAGCCTTGCTAGTGTGTGAGTGACCAGCCCCCAAATTCCAGTCAATATCTGGGAAATTAAAATCCCCCATTATAAGACTCTCTGAATTACTGGCCCACTCTATTTCCCTGTACAGTTTCTTATTATACTCATCAGAGTCATTAGGCCTATAGCACACTCCTACTCTCAATTTTGATCTCCCAATGCTTATGTCACACCAAACTGACTCGACACTGCACTGTCCAGCGATGTCGACTGGCTTCACTTCCTTGGATTTTATGTGTTTCTTAACTAATAGCATAACCCCTCCTCCCTTCCTATCCTGTCTATCCTTTCTGTAGACGTACTCCCCAAATTCCAGTTCTGCATTACTTATATCTGTGTGACACCACGTCTCTGAAATCCCAACAATATCTGCCTTTGATGTTTTGAGCAATACCTCAAATTCATCAAATTTATTTACTTAACTTCTAGCATTGGTGTACACGCAAGTATACATGCATCTATTTCTATTCTTAGCTACCCTAACACAACCCATGTGTTTACTTGTACCGCAATGACTAACAGCAGTCTCTGAAATATCCTGCATCTTGTTTTTCAGGCTTCTGCTCATTCCAATAGAAGCAGTGCAAGAATCTCTTTCTCCTCTGCCAGTGGCTACTGTTAATCTATTAGGCTTTGTCTCCCCCCCAGGCTAGCAGTTTTCCGACCCACCTAACACTGCCTCGATAGCATCAGCAAACATTCTTGCCCCCTTTCTATTTAAGTATATCCCATCCCTGTAGAAGCAGTCTCTCCTGTTAACAAGTACAGACCAGGCTGAAAAAAATTCTACCCCTTGAGCCCTGCACAATCTTTCCAGGGCTGAATTGATTGACAAGGCTCTCATCATATACTCCCTCCTATCGTGTCTGGGCAGAATTGCAGACACTTTCAAATTCAACCCTTATTCACGGCTTTTTTTCAACAGTGACCTGTACTTGTTAAGTAATTCTGCCGGTCTCCTACTCTTGATATCATTAGTGCCAACGTGTACAACTATATCACCTTTTGTGTCCTTAAAAGATGATATCCGCTCTACAATGTCATTAACCTTTGCCCCTGGCAGACATACCCTGGTCCTATTCCACCTATCCTTTTTACAAAGCATGTTCCCCGTTTCCCTGACAATAGAGTCACCAACAACTACTAGTTCCTGTGGGACCTGCGCATTCTGCCTTGGGGGTTGCCGCTGTGTTGCATGATGACCAAGTGCAAGCTCTGCCACTGATGTGTGCAGCTGAGAGCTTGTTGGGCCCCTCAATTTAGTTCCTTCGAGGGCATCCATCCTGTCTTTCAAGCTCTCATATAGGCCCATAGCAATGCTGAGTTGTTGCCTGATTTCGATACACTCTTTGCATCGCGCACACACAAAGACATCCCCCATGGTAATATCATGTCCCGTACCTGAATGCTCCACAAACATCATGCAATCAGTGCATTTTAAAAGGCTGTGATTCAGAAGGCAACTGCCCCCCCTTAGTTCTCCTCTAAGCCACAGTACTTCCATTAGCTTGAGCCTTTTGCTTTGCAGCTCTGGTCTGAGTCATGATTTCTATTAATTTCAATAAAATTTCAATTTCAGTTCAAAATTATAACCCTAAACTTGTATCCCAACACGGTTATAACGGTATATATATTTTTCAGTGTCAAGTATTAATTTTCTATGAGTTCCCTTTATATAACTTCCGTATCAGTTATGTATTAATTTATTATGTTACATTTGTAATCTAAGTCGTTATATGTATTTAGTTAAAAGTACAATTTAATTGACAACGAAGTTCAACAAGTTTAATAGATTCTACTGATCAACTGACAATATTATAACCTATACTATATTAACGCTAGGTATGGCAAAGACGACAAGTTACAAACGGTAAATCTACGGACACTTAAGTATTAATTAACTTTCAAATCTCGCTATCTCAATTCAGAATAATCTAACGAACCTTTCTAGGTCTATAAGCTATTACAGAAAATAATTTGATGTAAAAAATATTCAATAAAGTGGCTAAATATGGCTAAAAAACGTCTCGTTCAGCGGAGTTGCAACTTGTAACACGTGGCTTTGATATCCTTACCGATACTTTTATGCAATTACAAGGCCGAGTAAAGAATAAATACACCAGATTAATCAGAAAATTACAAAATAATGCTATACTACTAAATTTAAATCAAAAGTTTTAGAAAAACAATAATTTCAAATCAATAAATAAGAAAAATCCACTTAGCCGCTTTGAATACGTCTGGCTCCTACTAGCCTTGTCAGCAGACTTCACACATCTATTCCCTCTAAAAGTTTGTACAGTTCCTCCTTGAATTTATTTAAGCTATCAACTTCCACAGTGACAGATGGAAGTTTTTTCCAGCAATCAACTACCCGATGGCTAAAGGCAAATTTCCGCAATCTATTCTGCAACTGTCTTTCCTCAATTTGAATTTATGCCCCCTCAGATTTGTAATCTGAGCAAGCAGAAGAATCTCATCAGAATTTAGCATGTTCAACCCATTCAAGGCCTTATACACCTCAATCAGATCACCTCATAGGTGCCTAGTCTTCAACTGCTGTAGTGTGCAGAACTTAAGCATTTCTTGGTAAGAGGGCACCTTCGTTCCCCTCACCAATCTTGTTGCCCTTCTCCGTACGTGCTCAAGCAAATCTACATCCTTCCTAAAATGAGGCCATCAGACCTGTACACAGTACTCAAGGGTGGTCTGACCATCACCTTATGCAAAGGGATAATCACCTCATTTTCCATACTAGCAAAATTCCTGTATATCATTGACAATACCCCATGACCTGCTCTGGCAGCTTGTCTGCATTGCTCAGGAAACTTCATATTTGACTGCACAATTACTCCCAGATCTTTTTCATTTTCTACCACCCTAAGTATAGTACCACACAGTTGGTATGTTTCTCTGGGGTTACTTTACCCATATGCAGTAATTTCCATTTGTGAATGTTAACCCATATGCAGTAATTTCCATTTGTGAATGTTAAACTTCAGTTGCCTCTTCTCAGCCCATCTGCCCAAATTTTATATATCCTGTTGCAGTAGCACGCTGCTATTACTGTCATTAACAACCCTTCCAACCTTTGTATCATCTGCAAACTTCAACATTAAGCTTGAATTGCATTCATTAGTATCATTAATAAATATACAAAACAACAGTGGGCCCAACACCAATCCCTGGGGGGACTCCACTAATAACATTAGTCCACGAAGAGTGTTCATTAATTACCACTATCTGTCTTCTCCCACTCAACCACCATTTTATCCATTGAAGCAACTTACCCTTAATACTATACTGGTACAATTTGTACAGTAGTCTTCCATGCACAACAGTGTCAAAAACTTTCCTGAAATCCAAGTATATGATATCAGAATTAATTTTTGCATCCAGTTCCATTGTAACTACATCATTGTATCCAATCAAATTTGTCAGAAAAGACTTTCTCTAAACAAACTCGTGCTGTGTCTGAATTTTTACTACAGTCTTGTCTAGATGATCTTGTAATGTATCTTTAACCAGTGACTCCATTATTTTACCCGGAACAGAAGTTAAACTAACTTGTCTGTAATTACTTGTGTCACTCTTTGAACAAAAGGTAACCCCTTTGTGAATTCGGGTCACATTTACACATCTCCAATCTATGGGGACTTCCTCTGAGTCTAAGGATGCTCTCATAATTATGGCTAAGGGTTTACTTACTTCCTTTGCTACCTCCTTTAATATAACTGGGTAGATCCCATCTACCCCAGGTGCCTTTCTTATGTTTAACTTCAACAATTTCTCCTCCACTTTGCTCTCAGTTATTACAAAATCATTAGGCACACTGCAACAGTTTGATAAATTTCTGGCGTTTTCCTCCCTTAATAACTCCTCATGTGTGAATGTAGATGCAAAATACTCATTCAGATTATCAGCTATCTGAGCAGGATCATCAACAGTTGAACCATCGATATCAAGTGGACCAATCTGATTCATCCCCTTTCTTCTATAGGTTATATAAGTAAAGAAGTCCTTGCGGTTTTTTTAACATTGTTTCCCAAAGATTTCTCGTAATTTGCCTTCGCTTGCCTAACTTCTTTTGTGACTTGATTACAGACTAGTTTATATCTGCCATAGGCTTCTGTGTCACTTGATAATTTATATGCATACCATGCATTTTCTTCTCTGCCACAAGTCCCATTAGTTCATCTGACATCCATTAGGCCTAAACCTTGAACAGTATTTCTTAGTTGGTATGAAAAGCCTAGTAGCCTCCAAGATTAAATCCCTGAAGGCTTCTCATTTAGAATTCACCATTGGTAACATCATCAGTTGATCCCACTGTATAGGATTTAAAAACTGCCTGAGAGCACTGTAGTCACCTTCACGAAAACAAGAACCCTTTCCTTTACTCTTGATGGTAGTTACATCTTTAAGGAAATCCCACATCAGTACACTGTGATCACTTTCACCTAATGGTTCCTTTATCTGCAAATTCTTAATGCATGAATAATCACTTATGATAACCAGATCAAGAATATTACACTCTCTGGTTGCCTCTTGAACAAGCTGCTGCAGAAAACAATCATCCAATAAATCCACAAACGTCTTGCTTGTGTGTGAATGACCAATCCACAAGTTCCAGTCAATATCTGTGAAGTTGAAATCCCCTATTATAACACAGTCTGATTTACTTGCCCATTCTATTTCTGTGTATTATTGTTCATTGTAATCATTGAAGTCATTGTGCCTCTAATATACTCCTACTCTAATTTTTGTTTTCTCAGTTCTTAATGTCAATCAGACTGACTCAACATTGTACTGTCCATCTATATCAAGTGGATGTACTTCGTTAGATTTTGTTTTTCTTAATTAACAGCATAAACCTCCTTCCATCCTTCCTTCCTTCCTATCCTGTCTGTCCATTCTGTACACATTGTACTCCCCAAATTCCAATTCTGCACTGCTTATATCTGTGTGACACCATGTCTTTGATATCCCAACAATATTTGCCTTTGATTTCTTGACCAGCACTTCAAATTCATCAAATTTATTTACTATACTTCTAGCATTGGTGTACATGCAAGTATACAGGGTGTCTCAAAAATATTGGTACAAACGTTTAGGGGAGGTAGGTAACATCTAAAGGAATGTGAATTGCATAGGAACCCATAACCGGAAACATCACTGGAAAGTAGTAGCAGAGGCACAAGAAGCAGAAATGATACAAGACAGTAATTAGTGGCAAACATTTATTTGACATAATATTAACAATGGAGTACGAGATGGATGTTACAACATGATGTTACAACAGATGCTCGAAGGTTCCACCATGAGACACGATGCATGCGTGACACCGATGCAGCATGGATTGGCGGACACGGTCGAACACACCTAGAGTTTCTTTGACAGTAACTGCAGCGCAGACAAGTCTCGCCACGAGATCCATTTCTGTCTCCACAGGCAATTCATACACGATAGATTTGAGGGCCCCCACCGAAAGAAATCAAGGTTCGATAAATCAGGTGAGCGTGGGGGCCAGGCAATGGGTCTACCACAGCCAATCCATCGACGCCCAAAACACCTGTTCAAATGGTCACGAACACACCTTCCATAATGGGCAGGTCCCCCATCATGTTGAAACCAAATGTTGTGTCTCACATTTGCTGGAACATCATCAAGTAACCATGGTAGAACTTGTTCAAGAAAGATCCGATATTTAGCGGAGTTCATGCAGGATGGTAACAGGTATGGGCTGACTAAGTAATCACTGACCATACCTGCCCACACATTTATTGCGAAGCAATGTTGTGCCACATGGGGGCGCACACCGTGTGGGCCCTCTGCTAATCCATACACTAGGTGCATGTCTACCAGCTCACAGTTCATATATCAATGCATGCTCTTCGTGCGGTGACTACTGCTTGAATGAGTAAACCAGAAATTTTCCCTCTCGCAAAGTGATGAACAGCGCCATGTACCAACTTACGGTGACGTTTCCGGTTATGGGTTCCTATGCGATTCACATTCCTTTAGATGTTACCTACCTCCCTTAAACGTTTGTACCAATATTTTTGAGACACCCTGTATATGCACCTATTCTTATTCTTAGTTACTCTAACACAGCCCATATATGTTTATTTGTTTCATGATGATTTCCACCAGTCCTTGTTTCCCCCCCAGCACCCCACCTTCCAGGCCGCTGTTCAATCTAATAGAAGTAATGCAGGAATCATTTTCTCCTCTTAATAAGCCTTCAAAAATGTTTATAGGACACATCACACCATTACTCTATCAGATCTCTTGAATGATAGAGATGATCTTACAGATGTTTTCACCTTCCTTTAAGATATTAATTTATACCATCTCCTCTAAGGAAGTAAGCACAAGCAACAGACTAACCGAATGAAGTATGAATCAGACTAAAAGGATTAACAGAAATTCAAAGTAAGCACCTCTGAAACATATCATATCCTATGAACTGGCACATTATGACTAACGTAGTCCGTGCACCATTAAACCGTAACACAACCAACTTTCACCTCTGCCTGCAACTACTATTAACCTTTTAGTCTGTGAATCTCCCCAAGCTAATAGTTTTCCAACCCACCTAATGCTGCCTCGATAGCATCAGAAAACACTCTTGCACCCTTTCTATTTAAGTGTATCCCATCCCTGTAGAAGCACTCTCCTGTTAACAAGCACAGACCATACTGAGCAAAATTCTACCTCATAAGTCTTGCACAAATCCCTCCAGGGTCGAATTGATTGACAAGGCTCTCATCATATACTCCCTCCTATTGTGTCTGGGCAGAATTGTAGACACTTTCAAATTTAACCCTAACTCACAACTTTTTTTCAGCATTGACCTGTACTTCTTAAGTAAATCTGCAGATCCCCTACTCTTAATGTCATTAGTGCTAAAATGTACAACAATATCACCCTTAAAAGATGATATATGTTCTATAACATCATAAACTTTTGTCTGTATCAGACATACACTGGTCCTATTCTACCTATCCTTTTTACACAATATATTACCTGTCTCCTTGACAATAGAGTTATCAACAATAACTAACTCCTGTGGAACTTTCACATTCTGCTTTGGAGATTGCTGCTGTGTTGCCTGATTCTCCAACATTCTTGTCCCCATTGCACAGCAGTTAAACTTATAGGTCTGTAGTTATCCTCTCTATCCAGTTGTTTCCAAGCATCTTTCAAGGGTATTATGGAACTACTGTATTAGATATGCACAATTCCTGCACCGGCCATTACTAAATCTAATTTCTAATGTAAAACTCCTGTCTCTCTTTGCTCATACAAAGTGGGTTTGTTTACCACATAAGGTGCGTAAATTGTGAGGTATGTTACATTGGTAAATATGGCATGAGATTGGAAAACCACATCCATCAGCACAAGGAGGCTGTTGGCACTGCTAATTTTACTCAATTTGTTGTTGTTGAGCATTACTGTACTGAAAAACACAGATAACCTTGGCCCCTGCAATAATACTGAGATTGTCAGTCACTCTTTACAATTTCTGTTTTCATTTACGGCTTGAAGCACTGTATTTTTATGACTGGGTACAATTTTAACTTTGATAAATTTGTTAAAATTTATTAAAAGTTAATTTTTTAATTAACTTTTAATAAATTTTCTTTTAATATTATGGAGTCTATATCTTATAAGATGACAGGCAGCGGTGCACTTGGAATACTGTTGCTAATGCACATCCTTTATCACTGCCACATTCTGATTATGCTTCCCCCCCATCATATCCTCCTTTTTTACCCTCTGCCACATGACAAACCTGCTGTTTGCCATATTGTTCCATGCTCTAGTTATTGACAAAGAGGTGTCCTGGCTAAAAAATTCCTTATTTATGTTTCTGATTTTATCCTTTTTTTCTATTATGCATGATTACTAGTATATCAAAAATTCACATTGCTTGAAGATTTTTTAAAGACAGTATAGGAATAAATAGAATTAAAGATTTTTATTTTTAAAGACAGTATGGGAATAAGTAGAATTTTAAAACTGAATGCTTTTTTATTCCTAAAAAATCTTTCATATATTATGAATAAGGTTAATAACAGCTTAAAACCTTCAAATAAAAAAAAAAGAGAAGGAGAATTTACATTGTATATCTAAAATAAACAGTTTAGTTGAATTAATCACAATTATAGACATCTGTAGAATAGAATTTTGGAAATTTGCCTTTAACCAGCGGGGCTTTGATAGTTGGAACAAACTTCCATCTGTCATAGTGGAGTAAATACGTTCAAGGCAGAACTACACAAGTATTTGGAGTGAATGGATGGGTGAAATGGGAAGGTTTTTTATTTTTAATTTTTTTATTTTATTTGGCTGATGCTGTATAAGTTTGCTTTCTTGCATCATATGCCTCTACTAATGCTAATACTAATCACTCTTAAACCATGTGAAATTAATAATGCTGAAACTGCAGCACATTACATATTTCAGTAACTATTGCTGTTATAATATAAAAAAAACAAACTGTCCAGATCAATTAAATTAAATGAAAGAAACCTACTTTCACCATGGAAGAGATCCCACAATCCTTTGCAAGGTTGGTATGATGCTGCCGCTGCCTATGTTACATTAAATGACTAAAAATATCATTCTCAAATAAAGACAAAAGCAGAATCTCAAATAAGAAATTACCTAAAATCAAAAAGTAATAAGAATGTCTTATTTCAATAATGAACTGTTGAAAAGCAGACAAGCATTCACTGGTGCCCCGATATGACAGAACAAACAAAGAGAAATAACTAATCTGCAGAAAAACTAACTCAAATAAGGCCAGCTCTCTTCATATTAACTTAAAAAAAAACTAAACATACAAAATGTAAATTTTTATTCAGCCAATGACAAATTGAGAGAATCAAAAAAAAATGTAAATATGCAAAATAAAATTACTAAATCAAACTACTGAAGAAAACAATTAAATAAATAAAATAAATGAAACAGTATCAAATAATATTGGTTAATATATACAGGGTGATTCACTACCAGTGCGACAAACTTGCAGGAGGTGTTAGGGGGCACAAAGACGAATCGGAATCACATAACATTGCAGGGTCCGAAATGCCTTCATCATGCGGTAGAGGACGTTGAACGGGAGGTCGTGTGAACAGCGATCCCGCTGGAAGTCAGCATTTGTGAACCATTTCTGTTGAAGAAACCAAGTAGCAAAAGTCCTCCAGAGTGGACAATCTGCAGGCTCCAGTGATTGGACGCGTTGCAGATGGTATGAACTCATTTGGTTTGTTGACAGTATCCTCCATACAGTGGATTGGGAAATACCCAATCGTTAGCCTATCACTCGAGTACTCGTACTCGGATTTTCTTCTGCAAGACGTAGGACATTCTCCTCATTGTCTGGCGTCCTCGTCGTTCGCTCTCGATTCATGGTACCTTTCGTGAAACAACCAGTCTCACGTAACCTTCTGTACACACGTGCGAAAATTGTATGATGAGGAGCACGCCTGTGCGGGAAACATTCCTGGTACAAGCGCAGAGCGGCGTGCCCATTACAGTCTGCAGCTCCATAAGTGAGGTGCATGTCGGCCAATTCAACGTTTGAATACTCGTCCATCCTACTGCCTCGGGAACCGGTTCGCAAATGCTGACTTCCAGTGGGATCGCTGTTCACGCGACCTCCCGTTCAATGTCCTCTACCGCATGACGAAGGCATTTTGGACCCTGCAATGCTATGTGATTCCGATTTGTCTTTGTGCCTCCTACACCTCCTGCAAGTTTGTCGCACTGGTAGTGAATCACCCTGTATATATATATATATATATATATTTTTTTTTTTTTTTTTTTTTTTAATATAGTAACAGCAATAATTACCTAAATATGTAACATGCTGTAGTTTCAGTATTATTAATTTCACATTATTTAAGAGTGATTAATTCAACTGAATTGTTTATTCAGTACAAAGATAATTTAACAGTTTACAGCATTAAATTGTGCCAGATACTAGATGTACCTGGCATAACATATGCCATCTTTCTGATTATGGCGTAAATATTTTAATCTAGATTCTTCAGTCTTCACCATTCTTGTTTAGCAGTGATATAATCTACAGTAGTCACCTGTGGGATATATGCATATGTCTCTCTTTGCAGGTGGTTCCCCATCTTCTCCAAAAAATATTGCAGCGACCTCCATTTTGGATGTAGGTGCATTATATTGTCTCTCAACCATCTCCTCCAATTGTTGCATTACTTCGGCCACACATCCTTTGTTTGATTGTCTTTCAAGCTGTTTTGTTGTTGCTTCAGCAGAATCGAAAATACAAAGTTGTCCATATCCTCGCTTATTTGCCTCGTTTGGATATAGTGGTGAGACCAAATGGTAAATCTTGCCGTGTATTCTAAAACAGTATGGACAATTTCCAGGCAGTGATTTAATCTCTGCACCCATTTATGTGAATTCCATTGCTGAGTTGTACTCCCGTATGTGTTCTCTGTAGTTATTTGCTTCATGTGTATCCCCTATAAGCAGCTCTCGTAATAGAGTAGGTGTCTCAGACAGTGGGTCAATGAAACCTTCCATCATGACAGCATTTAGTGTATTTATTCAATGTGTTTAACTCATGTCTCCAATATCTTGCATTGCAATACTCACAGTTGTAACATATTTCCTATGTCATGCTCTTCCACATTAATTACAGCTTGTTGATTATTCGCATCCGGTACTTCTATTTGATTAGTCCTACAGCATCTTCTCATTTCCAATCTTGCTTCTCTTCCTTCAATGTTTTCTGTCCATCTTCGTAGTCGCAGAGCCTCATTTCAATCTCTTAGTCTATTAGATCTCTCCTCTAATGTTTCATTAGCATTTCTTCTACATTTTCTCAAAGTTATTATACACTGTTCAGCCATTTTTACATGTATTAAAAGTTAGAACGGTTTATTAAAATTGAAGATAGATAAAATAAACAGTTAAAATAAAAATACATCGATAGCTTTCAGGTATCGGTTGCCTTTCTTCAGTCGAAAAATGTTAGTACAAAAATATGGTGGTCATGCGAGGTGAAC
The DNA here is from genome assembly GCF_048544385.1 of Mastigoproctus giganteus. Taxonomy (NCBI): domain Eukaryota; kingdom Metazoa; phylum Arthropoda; class Arachnida; order Uropygi; family Thelyphonidae; genus Mastigoproctus; species Mastigoproctus giganteus. The sequence continues at coordinate 138,078,900 of NC_143580.1, forward strand.
CGGGTGCTGGCAACAATTAGCAGCTGTAAAAATGTTAATACAAAAATTAATAAAGAATACCCGGTGTGGTGGTCATGCGAGGTGAACGGGTGCTGGCAACAATTAGCAGTTGGAAAATTTGGGCAGCATACCTAAGCGTTTTATATATATAGATACGTTTTATATATATATAATTTATCCCAAAAGGGATTAATTTAAAATGAATTTATTTTCAGGTAATTTTTGAATCCATTTAACTGTCTGATGCATTGGGTTATGCCTGCACTTAATGCTTCTAAATACAGAAATCTTTGTCCCTGCAACAGTGCCTTGAGCTTGAGGAATAGATCATAATTGCAAAGAATCATATCAAGACTATAAAGTAGATGTGATGTCCTTTCCGCTGGTAATGTGAAAACAAGCTGTATAGCTTGTTTTCATGTGTGTGATGTAAAATGCCTTACCGTTGTCACGGAGTACAAGCACACTAGCTTCCAACTGCCACTTCTGATGAATTTTTGGGCATAATTTCTTCATATATCTCCAGTTATTAAAATGGTCATCATAGCCTATAATGCTCTCACAGTTATAGGCCATAATGACTGTTTCTCCTTTAATTGTTGCCAGTGATATTCAGAGCAGCATGGCAAAGATGGATGCTTCTGGTGAGCTGATTGCAACATCAGAGCAGTTAAAAATTGCATATTGTTGCTATTTCATCAATAGCAACAATATGTTTTAAAACTCTTCGCCTTCTTGTCAGTAATGTGCAAGTAATTGTTGCACTTTCTTTACACTCTGATAGCAAATGTGGGACCCATTGGGCAGTGGTGATCTTTCATATTTGTAACACTTAAGTTAAAATTTGTTGAATGGATCATTTAAATATTCTGGGTTCTTTTGCTATTTCTTTACAGGTTGTGTCTGTCTTCCTTCAAAATGGTGGTAATAATGTCTGCTAATGTGTCATCCATAGATGTTTCTGGTCTACTTGAGTGTTGGCTGTGTGCTAATTAGTCAAGAGTGAACCAAGTCATATATATATGACTTGGTTCACTCTTGACTTTCCACACATTACCTGCAAGAATTCATAAATTTGTGTTAGCATTCAACCATGTTAAATTTTGTAATATAACAGATTTTTGTTATGAAATTTGAATCTGACCCAAAACAATATCACCATCCATTTTTAAAAGCCTCTACACAGACATTGAATGTAGGAACTCTGTTTCAAGCACATTAATGCTGATGTTAAACTTCAAATTATTATCTTGATAAATGTGAGGATAATGATTTTGCATATTGAATGAGAAGTACATGTGTAGTGTACATTACTTTTGGATTAACGATCATATGAATGTTTGGTTATTGTCTTGCAAATATTATTTGAAATATTTTAAAGTTTATTATATTATAAAGAATATTTTGAAATATGCCTCTGTTATTGCTTGTAGAATCCTTTATTTTAATAATTTCTTAATTTCAATATTGATTCTTCAAAAGTTTTAATTTGTTATAAATTTTAAGCACTTAGATTATGGGCTGAATGTTATCCAGTTGGAGACAGCTGCTGGTGCTGCCATGAAGGATTTCGAAAGAGCAATAGGTATCGTAATGTTTTTTTGAACTGAGAAATGGTTGATAATTATTTTCTTTTATTATATTTTATATATAAACTTCTTTGTTTGTCATGGAACTATATTTATTAATTTTGTAATTATTATTATTAATTATATTTTTAAGTTGTAATAAATGTGGATTTTCAGAAAATCCTGAAGACCAAAATAGCACTGATACTCAAATCAAGAATTACTGGAACTAGTGCTAGTGTAGAATCAGTGGTGTAATGATATGATGGTACTGCCAGCAAAATTCCACAAGCCCAGGATACTTTTGGTCCTGCCATCTAATTTTATAATCATCAGGTGGGGATCCTATCAGTGAACTTTTACTGTAGACCATTTTGCTCATAGCCACATCACTGTAGAATACGCTTTTTTGGTAAGAATTTTATTGAATGCCATATTCAAATATTTAAAAAATTTTCATGTAAGGTATCTGTATTTCACCGGGTTTCTTATAAAATTCTCTCTACAGCAGTGTTAAAGTGTTTATGGTTCTACAGTAAATTCTACAGTTTGTGGTTCTATAGCTTTCAATAAATTCTGCCCCTATGCTTTCCTTTCCAGAAATTGCCAATTATTAACACCAGTGAATCATCACATCTCAGCATAGATTGTGTCTTATTCATGCCTCTGAAATATTACATAGTGACTCTAGAGGTCTGTCTGTTATCTTTTATTTTGATATATTGTGTTCAGCCTATCTTTCCTTGCTTTTGTAAATGGATTAATATTTATTGATTCCAGTTTTTAAATTTTTAATTTTGATTCCAATTAAAATATATTTGTACTGCTTGCTCTTTTCCATCTGCATATCTCTGCTTTGATGGCCTTATTCATATGCACTTGTCAGAGGTACTTTTAGCTTTTGACCTATTGAATGTCCTTGTTTAATTTTATAAGACGTATCAATGTAGAAATCATTTTTTGTGCACTAACTGACTGATGTTTTGACATTTCTGATGAATCTCTTGCTGCATCTCACCATGAGGCTTCTCTTTATACCTTTTCTTTATATCTCTTTTCTTAGCAGTCTCCCTGGGATATAGATGAACAGATTGGAGGAGATTCTATACCTTGTAATACTCTCTTTTGAATACTTATTTTGATTGGCTCTTTGAATAGAGCAATTTGTATTGATCTCCCATTATTTTGATGCCTTTGATCAGCTGGATGTATGTTGGGTAGACGCCTCTTTTTCTTGCAGTGCTTTTAAGAATTTCATATTGTGTTCTACAGTGTCAAATATATACAGCTAAGCCTCGCATAACGCGAGTTCGATTAACGCGATATTCAGTTAACACTATTTGAAAAATGATACCACTTTTCACTTTACACGATGCAAATTTCCAGTTAACGCGATCTTTTTTTTTTTTATGCGATAGTTGAAAAAGATTTGAATCGCGCGTTAAGCTTACCGCGAGTCGTACGGTCAATAAACAAACATTTGCCTGCTGCCTGCCTCAGTGTGTTCCATCAACCATCGGAAGAAGACGTGTTTGTCTGCTACTAATAAAGTCAATGCAGACTTGCATTTAAAAATTCAAATTTTTAAATGAGCCAGATGAAAATGTTACCGCGAAGGAGATAACGGTAAAAGAATTAGATGAAATCTTTCGTATCGCATAGAACCTCAAACAAAAGGTTTGATGTTCTCTGCGATATTTATTTCGCCAGGGCCCAGAGAAGATTGTTGTCGGCTATTGGAAATTGATTGATGAAAAGAGAAAATCAACACTGTTCAAATATTTCCGCAACAGTAATTTCTTCATTGTGTATTTTATGTCAGAGGTTCCCAAAGTTTCTCGGTTCACGGTGCCTTTAATGTCTCAGTAATTTTTTCAAGGCGCACCCAGACCAAAAGAAATACCTAACAGTTTCGTTTAGTAGTTAGGTCCAAACAACTTAATAAGAAATGCTGAAACTGTGAACTACCTTGAGCTAGTAGTTTGCACGGTGTCCGACAGATGTCGAGTATCGCTGTGTTTCCCTCGAAAATTTAAAATATTCCGCGGCGCACAGTTTAAGAACCGCTGTTTTATGCAATAAACATTTAATTCCATAATTATTTTCATTATCTTTTACATTATATACAGTTAAAAAAATTATTTAAAAGGTATTTTTAAAATTCTTTATGGACATTCCAGAAGGTCAAGGACCAATTATAATTTTTCCTATTGGTTATGATATTCGATTAACGCGTTTCTGTTTTGCGTGATGCGCTCGCGGGATGAATTAATCGCGTTAGATCGAGGCCTGCCTGTATATATATATATTTAAGTGTATGAATAGAAGGCATAATGGCAGCTTAAATTCTCTGAATCATTCAGTGAGCTGTGTGAAGGATTGTGAAACTTCTTCGGGATGCAGCCTGTTATTCTCTTCCAGTGTGGTTGAAATTCAGTGTAATGTAGTTTTGGTCATTTTTTTGTAAATGTGAGAGAAGACATATTAGTTGATGGTTATTTATATCTTCGCCCTTGCCTTTCTTGAACGTAATAACTGGCTGGATGTTTTCCATTCAGTCAATAAACATTTTGCCCATGTCAGGACATCATGTTAACCTTTCTGCTAGGGCTTTGTAAAGTCATACCTCTGTCCTGGATGTCCTCAGTTTTTATCTAATCTAAGCTTGTATCTCTTCTTTTTTCCATTTTGTGAACTGCACACTTCCTCTCCTCTTCTAGTATGTATGGCACCTCTAATGTTTGACGTTCTTACCTGTTTACATGTTGGACTTTAACTTTTGATCTGAGGAGAACAGATTTTTCAAAGGTTTTGACTATGTCCCTCCCTCCTCATAGGTTGGTCTAACCACATTTTGATAAGTAAGTTGTGGGGATTAGCTGTGTTTTTTTTTCTCCTTTGCTAAGATTTTCCTTTGGGATTTGGAGATGTTTTTGTACTAGTCTTCAGTGATGTCTTCAAGTGTTTTGTTTTAGCTTTAGGAACTGCTTGTAGTCCTTATCTTTTTTGGTTGATTTCTGTGGTTACACATTGTTCTATTGCATTCATCCTTCCTTATTATGATGAATGTTTGAGAGAGAGTGATGGTCTTAACTTTGCTATCTGAGAAATATTTTCCTTGTAGTTTTTACATTCAAATTGTCTTGTAGTTAGTCATCATAGTCTGTTTCATTCCTGGTGAAATCCATTGTTTTTCAGTTTTCTTTTCGAAGAAGCTCTTCATGAGCTAGAGACCGCTGCTGCAAATTTTGCAACAAGCTTTTTGTCTCAGTAATTTCAGTTACCACTTCATTTTTTGTCTATTTTACATTTTCCTGATTTTTAACTGATCACATACTATTGTAAGTTTATCTGTGTCTTGATGAATCCTCTAATTGTTTTTAAGTGTTTCATATTTTCTGTTGAAGGTGTTGGCACACAACAAAGAGTGGTTTTTATGATTCTTTTCTTCCTGTCTGTGACTGGTCTTCCTCAGAAAAAATGACTTAATCAGCTTAGTCATTTTCATCTGAAAAATGAATTCTACTGCTTAACAGAAGTTTTAATTTTTTTTTTTTTTTTACAACTCAGCTACTGCAATTATGAATACAGGTGACCCCTTAAGCTTGGCTTCACAGTTAAGCGGTAGAGGTCTGTGCAACGTGGCTATTGCCGTGCTACCTTATTACATAATATGTAGTTGCTTTAGTGCAATAATTGAATTTATAGTGCCATTGTCAAAAGTGACTTTGTTATCAGTAAAGCTATTTTGTGGCACTTTGCAGTTTTGCAATCAGTCAAAATTTAGCCCCTCTACATTGTACCTACTTTTTTATTGCAATATATTTTTCATTATGTATCTTTCAACTCAGCAGTTTTCAGAAACAGTGTGACGTAATACTTGAACGACTCCTTAGTCAGCTTCAGTCTTTGCTAGTGACAATGTCAGTGGGAGTTTCCAAGCTGAGTGAAAAGTGATTTCATTGTGTGTGTTTTGTTATTTAGTGAATTTATATTTTATTTCCATAGTAACCCTAATGGCTTCAAAGTGTGCCTCTACATTCAAAAGTGATTCCGGGAAGAATAAATCCAGAAAAATTCTGTCTTTGCATGAGAAAATGATTACAGGCATACCTTACTTTAAGGCTCTTCGCTTTAGTTGTTATGAAATTTAACGACACATAGACTGCTAAGGCCATATTGTGTCTTTCTAATGGTTAATAGGAAATACTAACTTTATTGTAATAGCTGTTATATTTTATGGTATATTCCTATGTTATGTAGGAAGGCAAACAGTTCTGTTTTATAGGGTTATCTCCAAGAATCTGCAATAATGTTAGTGAAGGCTGTGCATTAGCACATGATGTAAAGCTGTTTGAGTGGATATTGAGATGGTGAGGACAGTCCACTAATAAATGACAAATAGTCAGTTGCACGTGACATGATGTGCATTGAGGAGCGCTGTCATTCGTTAATAGATAGAGGTGTGTGAGTTGGGTATGCCCAATTCTTAGCCTTCCCACAATTACTTCTTTTCGTCTGCTTTTCTGAAAGCTGGGAGAGCCACAGCTTTGGATCTGGTTTTATTCAGTAAAGTTTGTTCCCCGGATAACCTCTCCAGATTGTTGACCAACTATTGTAGCATGCTTTATGGATGATTGGTTTGAAATCGTTATATGAAACTTAAAGTCTTTAAAATAGAAGTATCTGGTTGTTTGGCTGCAAGATATGCTTTTTCATTTCCTGCTATCCTACAATGCCCTGGGATTCAGCAGAATGTCACAATTTGGTTTGACTGATTACATGCAAGTAATTTAGAATGTATTTCTTTAATTACAGGGTGAGAGGAGTTGGTATTACTGCTTATGGCGGAGACAGCACTGAGCGAGTCAGTGTATATTAAAGCAGATGGAATTAGAAGTTCAATAATGTGATCCAGAGCTAAGTTTATAGCATCAAGCTCAACAGTGAAGATACTGCATTCTACTGGTAATGAGACAGAAGTGGTGAATGATGGGAATATTGCCGCAGCATGAGACCTACTTGAATCTTAGTTTTTGATCTATCTGTGTAGATTTCACAGGCCTGTGAATGAGAAAGAGAATAGGTTGCATGTAGCTGTGCAATATTAGAAGGAGACAGGGTGTTCTTTCTCCATTGTTGAAAATAGCCATCATATATTGCACAGATATTTGTCCAGGGTGGATCTGGTGGTGTCGTGTCCTGATTTCTGATATTACTGATTTCTATATTCCATGATTGAGCCAGTTCCTTAAATCTAAGTGGAGCAGATCAGTTTTCATTTGGTTTACTGTTGTAAAATGCCTCCCATTCAGTATTGTACAGACATCTCCAACTAGGGTGAGAGGGAAGACTGTGGATTTTTGTGGCATACATCAGAAGCAATGTTTTTCTCCAAAGATGTAAGGGAGGTTCATCTGATCAATTTTAAAAAGTTTTATTTCATTGTTTTACTACTTTTTTTCAGCATGCAGTTTTATTTTAAATTTAGGTAGGAATTCATTTCGATTTCATAATGGAAGCGTATACCCAATTAAGTTTCTGTTGTTTCCATAATTTAGTATTGATTTTTTTGGGGTTTAGTTTGCTTTCATCATGTTTTCTTTCAACATAGGAGCCCTTTACATTTATGATAGGGGCACTAACTCGCTGTCACTCAATTGGATCAATTGAACAAGAGGTGAGAAATTATGGAGGAAGTCAGTTTCATTGTTCGTTTTTGAAATCCCCATTCCAGCAAAAATTTGCATAGAAAAATATTACTTCCATGATGTTTTTAGTTGGAATACATTTTAAATTAAAACGTGAAATTGTTAATTTATTTTAAAAATAAATTATACCATTTGTAACACAGATTATGGTTTTAATTTCCTACACAAAATGTTTCAGAACCTAACCCCTGTTTTTCCATAACAACAGTATCCCGCTGAATGTGGAATCGCCGTGTGCGAACATTGGTCAGAACGTAACCCCCACACTCGGTGGGAATCACCTTATAATAATTTAATTTGTAGCATTTATAGTTTTTTTTTTTGAGCAGAAAAAAAATTCAGTGAGAAATAATTGTGTAATAGTTTGATTGATTTTTTTTTTTTTTTTTTTTTTTTTCGGCTGGTGCAGAAAAAGCCACAGGCTTCCTTGCGACATATGGCTAATAATAATAATAAAATAAAATAAATATGTAGTCTGGCTTCTAATCTTTGCATATATAAGAAAATTGACCTTCATGACTACTTAATTAAGGATCAGCAACTTTATGGCATGCTTTCCAAAAGTAACATTAAAGATATCTTAAATTGCACCATGAAATGATTTCATTTAATTGTCTGAACATGGCATTGCCAGAAAGACAGGCAAGTACACTCATATTACAGTTTCCTTTTGAAATGAGGCTTGCTGAATGCATTTCAGAAATCTCTACAATTTTAAAAATTGGGACAGTAAATCAGAGTGTCTTATAATGGGGATTTTAATTTCCCAGAAATTGACTGGAATTTGTGGGTTGGTCACTCACACACTAGCAAGGCTTTTGTGGATTTATTGGATGATTGTTTTCTACAGCATCATGTTCGGGAGGCAACTAGAGGGAGTAATACTCTTGATCTGATTATCAGTAGAAATTCTTCATGCATTAAGAATCTGCAGATAAAGGAACCACTAGGTGTCAATGATCACATTGTGCTGAAGTGGGATATACTCAAAGAGGTAACTACCATCAAGGATAAAGGGAAGGGTTTTTGCTTTCGTAAAGGTGACTGCGGTGCTCTGAAACAGTATTTAAATTCTGTATGGTAGGACCAACTGATGATGTTACCAGCAAATTCAAAATTGGAAGCATTCAAAGAATTAATCTTGGAAGCTACTAGGCTTTTCACACCAACTAAAAAATATTGTTCAAGATTTAGGCCTAAATGGATGTCAGATGAACTAATTAGAGATGTGACAGAGAAGAAAAATGCATGGGACACATATAAAATAACAGGTGACACAGAAGCCTATGATAGATATAAGCTGGTCTGTAACCAAGTCATAAAGGAGGTTAGGCAGACGAAGGTAGACTATGAGAAATCTTTGGCAAAGGATGCAAAGAAAAACAGCAAAGAGTTCTTTACTTATGTAAACTCTAGAAGGAAGGGAATGAATCAGATTGGTCCACTTGATATTGATGGTTCAACTGCTGACAATCCTGCTCAGGTAGCTAACAAACTAAATGAATATTTCGCATCTGCATTTGCACATGAGGAGTTATTCAGGGAGGGGAATGCCAGAGGTGTATTAAACTCTGGCAGTAAGCTAGATAATCTTGTAATAACTGAGAGTAAAGTGGAGGAGAAATTGTTGAAGATAAACATAAGAAAGGCACCTGGGCTGGATGGAATCTAGTCAGTTATATTAACGGAGGTGGCAAAGGAAGAAAGCAAACCCTTAGCCATAATTATGAGAGCTTCCTTGGACTCAGGGGAGGTACCCATGGACTGGAGCTGTGCAAATGTGACCCCAATCCACAAAGGAGGATCAGAGGGAGACACAGCTAATTACAGACCTGTTAGTTGAATTTCTGCTCCAGGAAATTAATTGAGGCACTTGTTAAAGAAGTATTGCAGGATCATCTAGACAAGATTTCAGTTATAGCTCGGACACAGCACTGGTTTGTTAAGAGGAAGTCTTGTCTGACCAATTTTATTGGATACTATGATGTAGTCAGAAAGTCACAAATGATGTAGTCACAAAAGAATAACTTTTATATCATATATTTGGCTCTTAGAAAGGCCTTTGATACTGTTGCCTGTGTACTTGGTAGCAGTACCCGTCACGGAGTGGAATCCCCCAATCAGGGGTTAATAATATAAGAGCAATAATAATAATAATAATATTCTTTATTACCCACTAATGAAATGAACCGATCCTTTGCCAAGGCAATGCCAAATATGTCAAGAGTCTTTTTCTTGTCAGAGTAGATTGTGTGTGTGATTCTCCAAAAATTCCTAGCAAACTTTTTTTTTTTTTTGGTAGGGCAGAGGAATTTTCTTTCACACACTGCTGTCCACAAGTGTTGCTGTGATCCTGGCAGTTAGACAACTTATGGCCTAAGATATTTGTCATGGGACAAATATCTTAGGCTATAAGATTATATAAGATAAGATATTTGTCATGGGACAAATATCTTAGGCTATGAATAGTAAAAACGTAGGTCACAATAAAAACCTTTCTCCAAGATGAAAGCTTTAACCATGCACAATGAGTTTTAATGTATTGCTTTAGCATTTGGCTGAGAACTAAATTTGCTGATCCTTGGATGTGTTACTGGATTGTCCTGTTTTTCCTAAACATAGCTGGAAAAATGGATGGTGCAAGATTTGTGAGGTTAAACTCTAAATAAATGTAATATTTTATGCTCTTCCTTTTCTGCCTCTTTCTTGTAGATGCTTGTAGAAGTTCGTGATTATGGATACAGCATACTAGTAATTTGATACAGTCGCTTAAATTAATAGGCCTGAATTTTAGTGTTTATTTGCTAATTATGGCTTATTATGCGAGTTATAGGTGGGGAACATTATGATGAGAGGTAGCAAAGGTTTGTTTTTATAGGGAACTCCCAGTTACGGACAGATGCTTCACTCCCAAGGCACATTGGAGTGAACAGTGTTATTTCAGAGAATAGAGGGCAACTCTGAGGGGAAGAGGAATAATTTAAAAGTGACTGGTATGTTAGACTGGTACCAATCAAACCATGCTATAGCAGGAAACAGCTGTATTATGTCTTAACTGTTATAAAACTTGAGCATTAAAAATTTTATATACTTACTGACAGCTAAATATTTTGAATATTTTTTATTATTATTTTAATGATTTTTGTTAGGCAGGAAAGGGCAATTTTGTTTCTAGAATATTTCTTCAGTGAGCTTCTTCTCTCTTTCTCTTATCACTGAAAAACAGTTTAAAGTAAACTTATACAGTTTTTTTCAGTTTTAGGAAATTTTCCATATTATTAAAATTACTACGAAGGTGTATCAAAAATTCATACCCTGAACTAGATAAAGCATCATCAGGAAGATGCCGTTTTTAATATAAGTTGTCTACATATTCAATAATTAACATGTGAAATTTCATTCCAGTAGCTGATCGTACACCAGAGGTGGAGCCTGGAATCTGCGGAAGGACTCTAAGGTTGACAAAATGGAGTATCGAGCAGTGATCGAGTTCCTGCATTTGCAGGGCAAAAAAGCTCGGGAATTTGATGAAGAAATGAAAGCTGTGTATGGGCAGAATTGTCCATCCTATTACACTGTAAAAAAGTGGAAACTGGAGTTCCAGTGCAGTTGTCTTTGATGAGCCAAGAGAAGGAAGGCCATCCAAAGACAGTGAGACGGTTACAAAGGTTGAGCAGCTGGTGCTGAGTGATAGATGTGTGACAATGAATTTCATCACAAATGCAGTGGGAATTAGTTATGGGTCTACGTACAGAATTTTACATGACCATCTGCACATGTCTAAGGTCTCCGCACGATGGGTTCCAAGATTGCTGAAGCCTTTGCAGAAGCAGTGTCGAATGCAATGTTCTCGCCAGCTATTGGATTTGTGTAATGCAGATGTTGGGAACTTTTTTGATTGGTTGGTGACAGATTACGAATGCTGGGTGTACCAATATGATCCAGAGACTAAAGACATATCAAAGCAGTGGAAGCACACCTCCTCCCCACCTCCCAAAAAGGCAAAGACCACCCCATCTGCGAAGAATGTGATGTTGTCCATGTTTTGCCATTAAACAACTGATCATAGATGAAAGAAATGTGTTACTATACATGAAGGGTACATAGAAAAGGATTAAAATTCCTCTGAAGTTTCATCTTTCTATGGCACCTCCATAGCCAGGTGGGCAGGAGCAGCAGTGCATAGCATACACTTCTTGATTAGACCGGGGTTCGAGCTCATGACCACCAAATACGGAGGATGCGGAAAGGTCAGGAATGACCACTGCATATCCCCGGAGCAATATGGCCTTCGTTGCTAATGCTCCTAAAAACCAAATAACAAACAAACAAATCATCTTTCTAGGGCTATTATTTCTAGGTAAGGGTACACACTTTTTGATACCCCCTCGTATATATGTTAAATAACTGCTGTAACAAGATATATAGATTTTTGACAGCTTTATGGATTTTGAATAAGAAAAGAAATTATCTGTAGTGCATGTTAATAATTAGATTTTGAAACCTGAGCCTTAATCAAATTTGGAAATATAGGTTATCTTTGGAAGGGAAGTTAAACATTATGCATTTAGATGGTATGGTGGTTATTGTCAGATTTACAAACTTTGTCATATTTCGAAATATGATTTCATAATTTCTTGATTACTTTTGCTTTTTTTTCCTTATTAAACTGTACATTTTTAAAACATTTCCCTTAATTCCTCCAAAATCCTATTTGGCAGTTATTGACATACTGTATAGCTTTACATATTCTTCATTACCCAATTCTCAGTTTAACTTTCTATTTTTTTGTCCTTTCTTAGGTATAAATGTTCCCAGAAGCCGTTTTCTTCCAGTCAAAAAAACTTCTGATCTTCTTCTAGTAATGAGCAATTTATATCTTATGAAAAATGGTACTCTTATGATGAGTCCCCAAAGGGCATTTCCAAGTGTTCCACTAGTTAAATTAGGAGACAACCATTTTTCTAAAGTAAGATGTGAATTTGAATGGTGTGGCATGTACAGTAATTGTTGTATTTTTATTAAGATAAAATTATTTCTGAATAAGAAATAAATTAAAAATCATTTGCATACTTCACTGATTCTAGGATTCAATATTTAATGTAAATAAAGACTGAAAATTTGCATGTCGTGGGAGCTTGTAATTTGGTAATCACTGTTTGTTTAGTCACTATAATTTGGTAATCATATTTCACCTTCTCTCTCTCTCTCTCTCTCTGCCTGCCTGCCTGCCCGCCATGTGTGAGACTTGCGATACCATTTTAACAGCCCGTCTTATACTTACTTCAGAAATGGCATCATTCATTGGTATCATTCATTGAACTAAAATTAATATAATTTTTAATTGAATAAAGGATTTGCCTTATTAATAATATTAATCAATTAAAAATTGATAATCATATTTAATTAATGTTTTCAATATATATTATATATATATTTTTTTTAAATAAAATTGAAGGTTTAGTGCAAATTTTATAAAAATTGAAGAAATTTGATCAAAACAACAAAATTTTCTTCTAGATTGATTCTATTAAAAAGACATTTGTAAGCATTGCATATACAGATTAATAACAGTTTGAGTAAGCTTATTTCTCAAGTGGATAAGAGCAGCTTTTATTTATTCTTTTTAGAGTCTGGTTCAAGAAACTGGTTAATATCATTTCAGCACTCCCTAATATCTAGGAATTTTTCAGTTTAAAATGCAGTATTGTTACTTTTCTGTGTATTAAAATTATAATTTTTAATACTTTGAACAATTTTGTAAATTGTTCCAAAATTGTTTGTGCTTGTTCATTTTAGGTGAGAGAATTCTTGAAAAGGTTTGCAAGTATACCTGATATGTTGGAACTTGATCATTTAACTGTTTCTGGTGATGTAACCTTTGGAAGAGGTGTTTCATTAAAAGTAAGTTTCATTATTTTATGGCATAATAATTTAATTTTTTTAAAATTAGGTGGAATATGATTGCTATTGTAAAATCAAAGTTGTTCCTTATTTAGTTTTCATCTTATTCTAATGTTAAAAACTAAGCAGATTTTTTTTTTCATAGAACAGTAAAACTTCATTATTTCCCAAGGTACAAGGAACAAAAATTTTAACTTTGAATTATCCAGTTTTTCTTACAGGTTGTCAGTTATTCAGTATTGCTATGCATGCTGAAGACATCAACGACATATTGGTATAAAAACAATGGCTTTTGCTGAACTTTCAGCATTTGCACAAAATGATATACAAGATATCACTAACTCTGTGTTGCATTTTGATCCTGTGTCATATTGTTCTTCCACTTTACAAGTATAAAGTACCTTCATACCTGTCTCCTCTTCACAATGAATTTTGAGATTCACAGAAGTTATATAACATTCATGGATGCTGGAGCATTTTAAAATTCAGTCCAGCAGTATATTAACATGCTTCATATCTAAAGCAACAATAATGATTTGTATTTAGGGAGTAACATGTGGAGTCATGCTGTGCAAACCAACAATATACTTACAAAACTGCATGTTTTTATAAATGCCATAGCAGCCAGGATGCATGATCATCCTGGCTGCTATGGCATTTATTTTATTGTTTGCGATGAAATTGTCCTCATATTGCAATAAATCTTTATCACAATGTCATTGCTGTGAAAATACTTTTATTGACTTTTGCAGAGTGTATACATATAGTAATAGAATTCGGCATATAGAGGGCAAGGAAGCCACAGGCTTTTGCTGCACTAGCAAAAAAAAACAAACCAAGTAGATAAGAAAACACAAATTATATGCTTCCCTCCTCACACAGGTACATATATAGCTGACCTTTGAATTTATTCAAACTGTTAGTGAACTACCTGTGAGGATATTGATTACTACCTGGGTAGTAATCAGTGGATGCTGCTCTTCGTGGAATAATGTTATTAGTGGAGTCCTACATTGTTCGGTGTTGGATCCACTGTTGTGTTGTATATTTATCAATGATATTGATGAAGGTATATCAGGCTTAATGTCGAAGTTTGCAGATGATACAAAGGTTGGCAGGGTTGTTAATGACAGCAATGGCAGTGTGCTACTGCAACAGGATCTAGATAATTTGGGCAGATGGGCTAAGAAGTGGCAACTGAAGTTTAACCTTGACAAATGCAAAGTACTGCATATGGGTAGAAGTAACCCCAGAGAAACGTACCAACTGTGTGGTGCTACACTTAAGGTGGTAGAAAACGAAAAAGACCTGGGAGTAATTGTGCAGTCAGATATGAAGTTTTCTGAGCAATGCAGACAGGCTGCCAGGGCAGGTCATGGGGTTTTGTCAATGATATATAGGAATTTTGCTAGCAGGGAGAAGGAGTTGATTGTCCCTCTGTATAAGGTAATGGTCAGGCCATGCCTTGAGTATTGCGTACAGGTCTGGAGGCCTCATTTTAGGAAGGATGTAGATTTGCTTGAGCATGTACAGAGAAGGGCAACAAGGTTAGTGAGGAGAATGAAGGGATCCTCTTACCAAGAGAGGCTTAAGTTCTGCAAATTGCAGTGGCTGGAGACTAGGCACCTGCGCGGTGATCTGATTGAGGTGTATAAGGCCCTTAAATGGGTTGAGCACGCTGAATTCTGATGGGATCCTTCCACTTGTTCAGATTACGAACCTAAGGGGGCATAAATTCAAGTTAAGAAAGGACAGATGTAGAATAGATGTGCGGAAATTTGCCTTTAGCCAGCGGGTGGTTAATTGCTGGAACAAACTTCCATCTGTCGTGGATAGGTTGAATAAATTTAAGGAGGAACTGGACAGGCATTTGGAGAGAATGGCGTGATTTTTTTTTTTTTTGGCTGATGCTGCATAAGCTCATACACGTGCTTTCTTGCATCACATGCCACTACTACTACTACAATTGTTCCAGCTATCAGTGACTCACTGGCTAAAAGAAAACTCCTTACAATCTAATCTAAACCTCAAGCCCTGTAATTTTAATTTATGATCCCTAGTTCTGGAATTCTTCATGACAGTGAAAATCCTTCCTTCATTTTACTAATCCCTCTCAGAGCTTTGTAAACCTCAATCAGGTCATCTCTGAGATGGTTGCCAAACTCTGTATTCCCACCTAATCGAACTCTTTCCTCATGCATTCGTCCTTCTGCCAACTTCACCATTCGAGTTGCTCATGTTTGGACCCATTAAAGAAGCTCAATGTCTTTTTTTAGATGAGGTCTCCATATTTGAACACAGTAATCCATATGTGGTCTTACAATTGCCTTATACAGTGGGATTACATATATATATATATTTTTTTTTTTTCATTATCATTTTAAGTATGTTGAAAATCTTCTAGTAAGTGCTTTTGTCTCATATCTTTGTTTCTAAGTAATTGTAGATCACAGCATTGAAAGTAGCTTTTCAAATTATAGGAGATCACTGCTGTCAGCCATTGATTTTTTTTTTTTTTTTTGGCTTATACAAGCAATATTTCTTGCCATTCAGATCCATCAGTGAAATTGAATCAAATGGCACAAATAGATGTAGAAGATAAGGTTACAAATGAATAAGTAACAAGTCTTTCTACACTTTTTTCTGAATTTTTTTTTATAATTTAACAATTTTTAAGTATAGTTGTAATCGAACAAGTTTGTTTTGCATCACGTTAGTTCCTAGTAAAATCATGGTGATTTTTCTATGAACTAACATGATGAAATGCACTAACTTGTTTAATTAGTGAATTTTCTGTAGTCGGAAGCTAAAACCTTTTTAGTCTGTACAGTTGTAAATAATTTATTTTATATTTTTTAAAATTTTGATGTGATTTTTGATAGTGATTGCGCTACTTGTGAACATTGAAATTTACAGTAATAGTAAATCCTTACCTAACAGCAGAATTGCAGCTCATTAAATATTATTAAAAGGATCATGAGAGTTATCCTCATCACCTGTATTCAGAGGGGTCTAAATGAATTCAGACCCCTCTGAATATACGTGATGAGGATAACTCTCGTCTGTATGAATTCAGACACCTCTCCCATCCCTGTTAATGGCTGTTGCACTCTGAAGGATAAATTTTAAGCTCTTGAGCTATTGCTGAATTCTGTGTGAATGATCAATGATAATTACACCTTCTGAAAAAATTTAGGGATTTTTCTCCTAAAAACAGATTTTTTGTAATCAACTGACTCTAGTGCTCTTATCTGCCCATGCCTCATCCTCCAAATGGGTTCTTTAAACAAGCACTTGACTCCTTACATAACATTTTCCACAATCCAGACATTTGATCTCATATAGTTCCACTTGTATCCTTGATAGGTATAGGATCATTTACCCTTGACACAACAGCATGCAGGTTTTACCTTAATAGTTGCACAAACAAGGCTGAAAAGCTCATATTATCCTCAAGATTCATTCTTTTAGCCTAGATAGTAAGGAATATGTGCAGTGGCAACAGGTTGAAATGCCCCCCCCCCAAACAAAACATATTTGTCCAGAATCCTCTGGAGAGTAGTCATGCTTTCAGAAGTCCATTGACTCCTCCAGTCCATCATCAACAGGTGGAATAGCACCTGTTGATGATGGGTGCTACAGGTAGAATAGGCTTTATTGAATAAGGCCTTAATTGTGCTATTCTTATGAGTGTTGACTTGTGTGATGTAGTGTGTGCATATTGCCGTAACACTCTGTGTAAGGCCCTGAGTACTAAGCTATCTCACTCACCCTAGAAAAAACACTAGTGTGATATCTAGTGTTTTTTCTAGGATGACTACTAGCCTGTTTTCATAAACCCTTCTCTGCTTACTGCTGTTCACTTGCAACGTTGCTGCCAATTCCTCTAGCAACATTACTGCTACTTCTGCTAGCATCGCACTCTTCTCTTTTGATTGCTTGGTCACTGGTGGGCACCATTCCTGCCTCCACACGGCGGGGCCAGTAACCTGAGGAACATTGAATCCTCAGGGTGAAAAGAAGTATAAATGGGCATTAATGATTTCCCATGATTAAAACCGAAGAGCTCTCAACATGACAATCATGAAACCGATCATGACTTCTCGCTGTTGAAAAGGCTAAAAAAGGGATGCAAACAAGCGGGAATCTCCAGCTTTCCTGATATCCATTCTCTGTCGGCACAACCTGTTAGCAATCTTTCCCCTGTCATCGTACAACGTTGCAGATGCAGACTGGGTCAAAAATTCTTACCGGGGAAAACAAACAATGTATCGGAGCTCAGATTGTAATATTGAAAATCATATCGGCCTCTGTCCTCTGGACCACCAGGGTTTCCCCGATAAGTCTTATGGCCAGTCCACCCTTGCAACGATGCCTTGAAAATGCTGCAGCATCGCTGAAAATGGTGAAACAGCTCCAATCTGGGGACTTGTTAATAGAGACCTCTCACCTAAGACACTAAGCTACTGTTAAGACTCTCTTCTTTAAGAGGAATTCCAATTCATGTCGCCCCACTTAACATGCTGAATTCTTTCAAGTGATCTATTAAATGTTTCTAAAGAAGAAATTGTCCAGGAACTAAAGGATTAAAATGTAACACAGGCAAAAAGAATCACAGTATGAAAAGATTCAGTGTTGGCATTCGAGGTGAGCGGATGCGCTTCGTCAGGGCTCCTCAGTTAAGTGGATTGGATTACTGTTGATTAGTGCTTTTAAATATTTGATTTATATAGATATTGTTGGATTATTTTGTTATAGGTTTTCCTGTAACAGTTTGATTTTAATAATATTATAGATATAATTTTTTTAAAGTTAATTTTCATTGATATTTAGCTAATTTTATAATGGTAGTTATGAGATCTGCCTTAAACACGTCACAGAGCATCGTGACTCACACGGAAATAGCCGATGGCGATTTACGGGTGAGTCATGATTTAATCTGTTGCAGAACCTGTGGAATGTTTTCGAAGGTCGACCTGGTGACTAACCATAGCTCACCTGGGAATTCTTTTCTTTGAGATCGATGTAAGGAGTGCACCGATCTTAAATTACAATTTGGTGCACTGATGGAACAATTTGAGTCCCTGAAAAAAAACGAGTGCTTGCCCTCGAGGGCGCCTCCGTAGCCAGGTGGAAAGGAGCAGCAGTGCATAGCACATGCTTCTTGATTAGACCGAGGTTCGAGCCCGTCACCACCAAATACGGAGGATGCGGAAAGGTCAGGGAATGACCACCGCATATCCCGGAGCAATATGGCCTTAGTTGCTAATGCTCTTAAAAACCAAATAACTAACTAACTAGCTGCCCTCGAGAATAATGCATCTGGGAGCTCGTCAGGGACTCAAGACTCCAGCAATCAACCAAATGATGCACATCCGATTCAGGCCTCAAAACAGAAAAACCAAGTGCAAACTACTCTGGTTAAAAAGGACGGGGAATATTTTTTGTAATAAGGTTAGGTGGAGTAGAAACAGGGTATGTCTGCCGGGAGCAACTATTAATGATGTCACCAACAGATTGTCAGATTTTAAGGGGGGTAAAGAGAATATTATTATTCATGTGGGGACTAATGACATTAAACGTACACACTCTGACGATTTGTTGGAAAAATACAGGACCATGCTGAGGAAATGCCACGAGCTAGGCCACAATGTCTGTGTGTCTGCAATTCTGCCCAGACACGATAGGAGGGATTATATTTTAAAAGCCTTGTGGATTAACTCAAGACTTGAAGGACTCTGCAAGGCTTTAGGGGGGAAATTTCTATCAGCATGGCTCACACTTGTAGGTAGAAGGAATTTGTTTTGTAGAGACCGGATACACTTAAACAAAGGTGGTGCAAACATTTTTGCCAGTATTATTGAGGATACCTTAAAGGTTCACGGAAACTGCTAGTTAGGGGAGATGTGGGTAATACTGACACGCGTTTATCTGATAATATTGGTCAAAGTAACTCTTGCACATACCTTAAAAGTTCTTATCTGTTACCCCAACTGGACATATTATCTAGATGTTCTGGGGGCAGAAACGTTTCAAGTGAGCGGGTAGCTAATGCCAGGGAAGAGAGCCTAAAAAACTTCAAGGGTTGTGTTAGGGTTGTTAAATATACAAGAACAGTAAGTCTTAATTGTTTATATAGTAATGTTAGAAGTGTTGTCAATAAAATGAGTGAATTCGAACTGCTGGTTAAAACAAGTAACGTGGACATAATAGGGCTTATGGAGATGTGGTGCCACCCGGAAATTGGGGATGATGAGTTTCAGTACGGCTTGTATAATGTATTTAGGAAGGATAGGGTAGATAGAAGGGGTGGTAGGGTAATGCTTCTTATCAGAAGCAGCCTGAGTGCGACGATAGCTTTCCCAGATTCAGATGTTTCACATGCTAGTATAGAATCTGTATGGTGTGAGATAGTTGGAAACAAAGGTATAATGCGAGTAGGAGTAATCTATAGACCAGGTGATTGTGAAGATAATGACGAAAGCCTCTACATGCAAATGGAATGGGCAAGTAAGCGTCAATGTCTTATTATGGGTAATTTCAATTTGCCTCTAATTGATTGGAGTAAATGGGAAGGAAACTCGACATGGGGAACAAAATTTTTAAATCAACTAGATTACTGTTATTTGTATCAATATGTCAAGGAAAGTACTAGAGAAAAGAATATCCTAGACCTCATCACCCATGAATCAGATGACATAACAGGGCTGACAGTAGAGGAACCAGTAGCAGGAAGTGATCACGGAGTTCTACGGTGGATGAAGATGATGAGAGAGGTAGCAGTAGTAAAAGGCAAAGGAATGGGTTTTAATTTCAGAAAAGGAAATTACGCTGCCTTACGGTACTACATGGCCTCTATTAACTGGGTAGATATCGCGCAGAGAATGAATACAATTGAACTGTGGTGTGCTTTTAAAACATTAATCACAGATACCTTGATTGCGTATATACCATTAAAAAAATACTTGACGAGGAGGGTTCCAAGTTGGATGAATAGTGAAGTTGCCACATTACTTGAGCAGAAAAAGGTGGCATGGAAAGGTTACAGAGCAATAAAAAGTACTGAAGCCTATAACAGCTACAAGATTATCTGTAATAGAGCCACAGAAAAGGTTCGACAGGCAAAGGCAGTTTATGAGAAATCACTAGCAAACAGAGCAAAGAGGAGGGATAAGGAATTCTTTCACATATATAAATGCCAAGAAGAGCAGGACAAACCAGATCGGACCTTTACGTAAGTGAAAGGGGATAGTACTAAATACACCAGTTGCCATTGCAGATGAACTCAACAGTTATTTTGCATCGATATTTACAAAAGAAAAACCCTTTGTGGCAATGGGAAATTGTGGGAGCGAAGTTGAAAAATATGTAATTAATGATATTGAAATTTCGCAAGATTATTTAATGAAAAAACTTTCGAGCCTACAGGCCAGTAAGGCTCCTGGAGTTGATGGAATATACCCTATAATCTTAAGGGAGGCGGCAAGTGAATGCATTGAACCATGGAGGCTAATTATGCGAGCATCACTAGACTCTGGGGAGATTCCCTTGGATTGGAAAAGTGCCAATGTATCTCCCATACATAAGGGTGGCTCTAAGAGTGAAGTGGGAAATTATTGACCTGTCAGTCTGACTTCAATGGTAGGAAAAATCGTAGAGGCAATGATCAAGGGTGAAATTCAGGCTCATTTGGATCGAATTGAAATTCTCAAGGATACTCAGCATGGTTTTGTAAAGGGAAAATCATGTTTAACAAATCTGGTTTGCTATTTCAAAAAGGTCACTCACGAGCTGGATTTAGGGAATAATTTTGACATTGTTTATTTAGATTTTAGCAAAGCTTTTGACTCAGTCCCACATGAGCGGTTACTTTATAAGCTGAAACAGGTTGGAATCACTGGGAAAATCCTTAGATGGATAGCAGGAGGCAGAGGGTTGTGATAAATGGCTATTCCTCAGATTGGGTTGATGTAAGAAGTGGGGTTCCCGAATGATCAGTATTAGGACCACTGTTGTTTTTAATTTTCATAAACGACATCGATGAAGGGATAGAGGGCGTGATGTCTAAATTTGCAGATGATGTTAAAATTGGTAGAGTAGTTAATGATCACTGTCAAGCTGGGTTTCTTCAGAGAGACCTAGATAGACTTCAGGAATGGTCAGAAAAATGGCAGCTATGCTTTAATCCAACAAAGTGTAAGATATTACACCTGGGAAACAGTAATCCCAAAATAACTTATTCACTTGGTGGAGTTCAACTAAACCCAGTACTGGAGGAAAGGGACTTGGGTGATATGATACGGTCAGACATGAAATTCTCTGAGCATTGTAAACAGGTTGCAAGGAAGGCCCATGGTGTCCTATCGATGATCTATCGAACTTTTGCAAGTAGAGATAGGGACGTGATAATCCCATTATATAAGGCTTTTGTTAGACCACACTTGGAATACTGTGTTCAAGTATGGAGATCGCACCTAAAGAAAGACATTGAGCTTCTTGAAAGGGTGCTGTTGTTGTTGTTATTTGGTTTTTAGGAGCATTAGCAACTAAGGCTATATTGCTCCGGGATATGCGGTGGTCATTCCCTGACCTTTCCGCATCCTCCGTATTTGGTGGTGGCAGGCTCGAACCCCGGTCTAATCAAGAAGTGTGTGCTACGTACTGCTGCTCCTTCCCACCTGGCTACGGAGGTACCACTTAAAAGGGTGCAAAGATGGGTAACTCGCCTGGTGGGATCGGCAAAAGGGCGTTCTTATGAAGAAAGACTTCGAATATGTGGGTTGCAGAGTTTGGAAACTAGACATCTTAGAGGAGATTTGATTGAGGTGTTTAAGGCTCTGAGAGGCATCAGTAAAATGAATGAGGATGAAATTTTCAAGATTATAAATGATGCTAGAACTAGGGGACATAAATTCAAGTTACAGGGGGAAATGTTTAGATTGGACTGCAGGAAGTTTTATTTTAGCCAGCGAGTTATAAATTACTGGAATAAGTTGCCTACATGAGTGGTAGAGGCTGACAGTTTGGGGAAATTCATGGGTCATCTGGATAGTACCTTCGGGTCAGGGAAGCTCATAGAATGATAGGTTTAATTTCCTTTTTTTATTAATTATTATTATTTATTTATTTATTATCATTGTTTTATTCGTTTTTTTTTTTTTTTTTTTTTGGCTGGTGCAGCATAAGCCATAGGCTTTCTTGCACCATGCGGCCATTACTAATACTAAGATAGCACCTTAGTCCAAACACGTAGCATAATTTTAACCTTCAATATGCCGAATCTACCAGCTTCAGTCAAAGCAGATTATTTAAACTCCTGTGTTCAGCCATTTATTCCAAATCCCCTAAGATGCTACAAATGACAGAAATTTGGTCACTTCCAGACAGCATGCCGAGGAGATGCAACATGTAAAAACTGGAGGTGCAGAACTCATACTGAATCAGAATGCATGACACCAACTCCATGGTCTTCTAATTGCACGTTCACCATTCAGCATACTCTAAAGATTATGATCTCTGGAAGTTGGGAAAAAAAATACAAGACTGAAAATAAAGTCTCTTATCAAGAAGCAAGAAAACAAGTTAAATTAAGCATTCAAAAAGCACTTATGTATCGGCTGTCTGCAGTCACCAATCAGTAGCACAAACAGAAGTGTTATTCTCTCCACACATACTGATTGCAGACGGCTCGGTCAGTACTATTGACCCAGCTTACATTTAAACCACAGTTAGTAGACCAGAGTAACACTGCACCATTCGCAATTCCATCTCAAAGCCTAGCCCATTGTAAAGTAGCAGAAAAATTGCAAAAATGGGATCCTGTTGAGGTGAAGCAACCATACCCAACAAGCATGGATACAGATGATATGACCAACCAAGAAGAACTTCTTGAATTATATGCAGGTGATAATGAAGATAACAATGATTCAGGTCACCTCACATTTTCCAGAAAAGAAAAATCAAGAATTGAATGTTATAAACAACCCATTCATAAAAAGCAGACAGATTCATCTTCCCCTTACAAAATCAAATAATGGAACACATTATCCAATAGAACTGTAGAGGTTTTTGCAGTAACATCGATGACATCCATGAATTAATTTACTGCTACAAACCTCTTGCAATGTGCTTACAGGAAATGAATTTGACGCTTCAAGTCTCACTTTCAATCAAAAATTATACTGTGTTCAGACAAGACAGAGCTGATACTAATAGTGCTCCTGGAGGAGTAGCAATATTCATGGACAGCTACTCCTCCAGATGTGTGGAAGTGTTCCCTCCAGATGCATCCCACAAACCTCCAATCTTATTAATTATAGAGCAAAAGAGCACAGAGCAATAGAGCAAAAGCTCGTTATATCAGACGTAAAACAAAATAAGAATATTGGATTAAATTTCCTCTTCAGTTAATAAATATCAGATTGATCTGGAGAAAAATAAAATATTTAAACAGTAAATTTTCTCCTTTATTCACTCCACTACTGAACTGGAATGGACAGGAGCTCTCTGCTCCTAATCTCAAATGCACTGGGAATCGTATGTTCTCCGTTGTCTTCTTCAAATGCTTATGATCAAGCATTTCAAAAAATTAAAACCATAACAGAGAAGTCCAAACTGAATTTCACTGGCACCTGTGCCTTTCCTTATAATCAACCATTTACCATGCTTGAACTGCATCAGTCTTTTACCAACTCAAGAAACACTGATGGAATATGATATGTAATGCTCCTAAATCTGGATCAAAAATCACTATCTTCACTGCTGATGTCATTCAATCGAATCTTCTCTGAACATACCTTCTCAAGTTCCTGGCATCGTTCTTATGTGCTGGCAATCGCTAAATCCAGTGAAGACCATTTTGTTCCTCACAACTACGGGCCAATATCTCTTACTAGCTGTCTGAGCAAAACCGTCGGGAAAATGATACATCACTGTCTCACTTGGTACCTTGAATCCCAAAACTTTATTAACAATGATCTACATTCTCTTAACCTGAAAGGCCATCTGCTATATTTTATCCAAATTTCCTACAACAAAGATCCTCTCAAGTTTGTTATCAGGGAACTTTCTCTAAATCTCTAAAAACTTTGTCCAAGAAGAAAGAATCCCACGAGGGTCTGTTCTCAGTGCCACTCTGTTCACAATTAAAATGAATCATATAATGAAACTCATTCCAAAAACAGTGGATTCATACCTTTATACCAATGATCTCACAATTTCCTCTCATTCTCAAAACATAAACTACATCGAGTGACAACTGCAAATATCAATTAATTGCATTCAGACATGGATTATGCAATGGTTCGTTACTGCTAACCTTGCTTGCAATGTTACTGCTGTCTCTAGCAACATTCTGCTCTCCTCTTGTGCTAATTGCTTGGTTACTGGTTGGCACCACTCCTGCCTCCAAGTGGGGGGCCGGTAACCTGGGAGAAGGAATTCCCTCTTCCAGGGCTAAAAGGAGCAGTGATGGATTGCGATGCACATCCACCACTAGAGACTTGAATACACTGTCTCAGACCATGACTTGAATTGTCTGAAGAGACAATGGACTGACAAACAGAGTGCAGATATGCTAGCATTTCTAATCATGCATTCATTATCCGCACAACCTGTCGGTGCCGACCGGGCTAGCCAGGTGGGTAAAGTGCCTGCCTGGCAACCCAAAGGTGTAAAGTGTGTTTAGGGTCAAACGGCACCAGGGGTTTCCCCCATCTTTGCATAGTTTACATTGTGGGTGAACCAGTTGACTGGAAAAGCCAGAGATTTAAAAGTGTATGGACTTTGTATATGTGTGATGCCTTGTACCGTTGTTCATCTGGTCATTTAGTTGCTGGGCCCCAACTGAGCCCCAATATTGCCCCACTTATGCCCCTTTGAGGCAGACCAGGAACCCAGTAGTCTGTTTCACTCTGGCAGGTTCTGCTGCTTAATTTCCTGAGATTTCGGCGGGTAGGGCCTTAAAAAAAAAAAAAAAAAAAAAAGAAAGAGAGAAAAAAGAAACGTGTCGACGTAGGGGTAGAATCACTTATTTTTGCTAGGCCAAGTTATGGGCGTAAGGTAATTTAGACAGGTTAAGTTTTTGGCATGTAGGGATTTGGCTAGCGTATAGGTAGAGAGAGGGGAGGCAGAAGGCTGGGGGGAGAAAGACAGAAATATGAGGCCAATAGAGGAGGTAGCCCCAGTTTTCAGTGGGCATGCCCCTGCCCCACCAGAGTAGAAGATATGGGGTGGGGAGGGCGTAGTAGGTATAAAGGTGAAGGGGCTAGAGTGCCCTCTTTAGATCGCCATATGGCTATTGGCAGCTATTGCTGCATTTGTTTTCAAGTTTCTTCACTCATGGGGCAAGCTCCGTCCTTGTGCTTGTGTCCCTCATCTTTAGTTTCAGCCCTTACATTGTCCTGGCTGGTGTCTCAGTAGTGGTACTTGATGTCATCATTGTAGATGGTGATTAATGTCCTTCTCTTGATGAAGAGGTCTTGTGCGAACTGGGATAATGCTCTATATTCATTCAGTATCTATGAAATGGGATTCCAATCCTTTTGGTAGGTATCTTATTTTTGTTATAAGTACCCCTCTGAGGTCTTCATATTGTGGGCACTCGTACACTATGTGATTCCAGCTTTCTGTCTCTCCTCACGTATAGTTGGGGTTCTCGGTGAGTCTGAATCCGTGCAGCTTCTCATTGTAGGGTCCGTGTCCTGTTATTAGAGATGTCAAATGGTACCCTGGGAAGTACTAGATCAGCTGTTTTGGGTAGATTTTCTGGAGGTCTGGTTATCTCACCCTTGATGGTCTCCGTTCATCTTCTCTGCCATAATTTTAGCAGGTGCCCTGGCAGCCTGTCTGCATTGCTCAGAAAACTTCATATCTGACTGCACAATTACTCCCAGGTCTTTTTCGTTTTCTACCACCTTAAGTGTAGCACCACACAGTTGGTACGTTTCTCTGGGGTTACTTCTACCCATATGCAGTACTTTGCATTTGTCAAGGTTAAACTTCAGTTGCCACTTCTTAGCCCATCAGCCCAAATTATCTAGATCCTGTTGCAGTTAGCACACTGCCATTACTGTCATTAACAACCCTGCCAACCTTTGCATCATCTGCAAACTTCGACGCTAAGCCTGATATACCTTCATCAATATCATTGATAAATATACAAAACAACAGAAGACCCAACACCGAACCCTGTGGAACTCCACTAATAACATTAGTCCACGAAGAGCAGCACCCATTAATTACCACCCTCTGTCTTCTCCCACTCAACCATCCTTTTATCTATTGTAGCAACTTACCCTTAATACCATTCTGCTCCAATTTGTACGATAGTCTTCCATGTGCAACAGTGTCAAAAGCTTTCCTGAAATCCAAATATATGAAATCAAAATTATTTTTTGCATCCAGTTTCTTTGTAACCACATCATAATATCCTATCAAATTTGTCAGAGAAGACTTTCCTTTAACAAACCTATGCTGTGTCTGAATTATTGCTGCAGTCTTGTCTAGATGATCCTGCAATGCATCTTTAACCAGTGACTCTATTATTTTACCCGCAACAGAAGTTAAACTAACTGGTCTGTAATTACTCGTGTCACCCTTCGATCCCCCTTTGTGAATTGGGGATACATTTGCACATCTCCAGTCCGTGGGGACCTCCCCTGAGTCCAAGGATGCTCTCATAATTATGGCTAAGGGTTTGCTTAGTTGCTTTGCCGCCTCCTTTAATATAACTGGATTGATCCCATCCACCCCAGGTGCCTTTCTTATGTTTAACTTCAACAATTTCTTCTCCACTTTGTTCTCAGTTATTACAAAATCATTAAGCACCCTGCTACAATTTGATAACCTTCTGCCATTTTCAAACCTTAATAATTCCTCATGTGTGAATGTAGATGCAAAATACTCATTCAGTTTGTTTGCTATCTGAGGAGGATCATCAACAGTCGAACCATCGATATCAAGTGGACCAATCAGATTCACCCCTTCCTTTTAGAGTTTATATAAGTAAAGAAATCCTTGCTGTTTTTCTTAGCATCTTTTGCCAAAGATTTCTCGTAATCTGCCTTTGCCTGCCTAACCTCCTTTTTGACCTGATTACAGACTAGCTTATATCTGCCATAGGCTTCTGAGTCGCTGGATAATTTATATGCATCCCATGCATTTTTCTTTAGGCTATTAGCTTCTACAACAAAAGACGGAAGCCTGTTCCACCAATCAGCTACTCGCTGGCTAAAGGCAAAAAGGATTGTACAATGGAATGGGCAGGACCTATCATTCCCAGCTGATATTGCAAATGCTTTAGCAGAATCTTTTTATAACATTCACACCTCTTCCTCTTATGTGACATCCTTTCAATGCATTAAAACTAATGAAGAAGAACGTCATAAATTTAATTTTTCAACTGGACTCTCACTTCCGTATAACCAGCCCTTTGCTCTAGCTGA
The DNA here is from genome assembly GCF_048544385.1 of Mastigoproctus giganteus. Classification (NCBI taxonomy): domain Eukaryota; kingdom Metazoa; phylum Arthropoda; class Arachnida; order Uropygi; family Thelyphonidae; genus Mastigoproctus; species Mastigoproctus giganteus. The sequence continues at coordinate 138,106,527 of NC_143580.1, forward strand.
GTTCAAAGAATCCTTGAGCAAATCTCTGAACAGTGCAGCAGGACCAGACGACATTCATTGCAGTATGCTGATGCATCTGTGTGAAGCCGATCTCTACATACTTTTACTCTTTTATAACCGGATCTTCTCAGAAAATACATATCCTCTGTCATAGCGTCATTCCTATATTTGTGCTATTTCGAACCAGGCAAAGATCCTTCTCTAGTTCAGAATTACAGACCAATGTTATTGACAGCTGTTTGAGCAAAATCTTTGAAATGATGGTGTATAAGAGGCTCACCTGGATTCCACACTCCCAAAACCTTCTTTCTGCTCACCAATATGGCTTCCGCAAAAACAGATCTACCCTAGATTTACTTGTCAAAATTGAATCAAACATAAAAAGGTAAAGTGCAGCCATTATCAACCCACTGCAGGATGGAAGCCTCCTTAACAATTCATGCTGAGGGAAATGGACCTTAGTCTGCCACGCTGGTCCAGTGCGGGTTGGCAGATCGACTGTATTCAGCAGTCAGGGGCTTGAACCCCGGTCTACTCAAAGAGCGTGTGCTACTGCACTCCCGCTCCTGACCACTCGGCTACGGAGGCCTACATACGTAACGCCTTCATCATGAGGCAGTGTCTAGTGATAGTGAACCTAGATATTCAGAAAGCATTTGATATCACATGGTATTATTAAAGATATACATCAGTTGGGGCTTAGAGGTTACCTTCCTCAAATCATTCAGAACTTTTTCAGGTTATGCACCTTTCAAGTTTGATATCAAAACAGGCTGTCAGCATCTCACATTCAAGAAGATGGTGTACCACAGGGCTCCATCCTGAGTGCTACCCTATTTGTGATTCAGGTCAATAACATATTGCACAATCTCCAAAAAACTATTGAATTATACGTGTACGAAGATGACATCATGATATCCTGTCACTATCGAAAGACAGTTGCAAATTGCTCTTGGTCCTTATGAAATGGATACCATCTTGCAGAACAGAAATCCACTACTACTCGCTTCTGCAAACTACAGTCACTTCATCCTGATCCTGAGCTAAAGATTAATGATGTTCCAATACCCCTTGCACACACACACACACACTGTCCGTTTTCTTGCCCTGATATTAGATAGGAAACTGAACTTTCATGCACATGTGACCTATCTTCGAACTGTCTGCTTGAAGAAATTGAATATCTTCTGGTGTGTGTCATCAGTGTCATGGGGTGCTGATTGATATACTGTAATCCATCTTTATAGAGCTCTCATCAGGTCTATGGACTATGGCTCTCAAGTGTATGACTCTGCGAGGAAAAGTACTTTAGAGCGATTAAACACCATCCAGCACAGTGCTCTGTGAGTTTCCCTAGGTGCTTTCAGAACTTCTCCAGTTCAGAGCCTTTACATCGAAGCCCAAGAACCTCCCTTACATCTTTGCAGGAGAACATTACTTCTCTCATATGCCACAAAAATCCAGTCTTCCTTCCCATCCTAATTGGCGATGCCTATATAATACCGAATGGGAGTCATTTTACAATAGTAAACCAAATGAAAAGGGGCTGCTCCACTTAAACTTAGAAAATTAGCTCGATCTTGGAATATAGAAATCGGCAATATATTTCAGAACACAACACCTCCTGATCCACCGTGGACACATATATTCCTGCAATTTATGATGACTATTTCCAACAGTGGAGAAAGAACATCTTGTCACCTTCCAATATCTCAGTTACATGAAGCTCACTCTACTTCTAACTCACAGGCCTGTAAAATCTATACAGATGGATCAAAAACCAAGACCCTACTTCAAGAAGAAAGTATACCAAAATTATATGAAAAAAGGCTTAATGACGAAATAAGTAAAACATCGGAGAGAGAACAAATAGAAGAAGAATTTAATAATATACGAATTATAATTTAACAGATAGACACACTAGAACAATTCAGGAAAAACAATAAGAGGGGGGGTAAAGATATGGAATGAAGAAATAGCTAAAGCAGTACAAGACAAACAAGATAAATATCTTAAATGTATACAAAACAGGACAAGGAAGAATGAAGAAATATATAAACAAGAATGTAATAAAACTAAAGATATAATAAGGAAGGTAAAAGCAGAGTCATGGGATAGATTTATAAGTACAATAGAACATGATGTTCATGGAAGATAAAATTTGGCATATAAAATGATGAAACATTTGAATAGCGCAGAGAAAGATACTTCAAGAATAAATATAATAAAGGAAGAACAATGGAAAAAACATTATGAAGAATTGTGGAAAGACCCAACATATCAAACAGAAGAGATACAGTTAGACCCAGTTAGTGACATAGATTCAATAACGAAGGAAGAATTAGAAAAGGCATTGAAAGTTACAAAAAATAGGAAAGCAGTGGGAATGGATGGTATAAATACAGAACTGATCAAGTATGGAGGAAGTTTTTTAAAAGATAGGATACTAAATTTATTTAATAAATGTTGGGAACAATATAAAATGCTGGAGGAATGGAAGATAGCAAAAATTATTTCAATATTTAAAAAAGGTAATAGAAATGATACAAAGAATTAGAAGGATTAGAACATTAAATACAATATATAAAATGTATAGCAAAATAATAAATAATAGAATTAAAATTATCTCTGATGAAATATTAATAGAAGGACAGGCAGGATTCAGAAAATGAAGATCATGTACAGATGATATATTTGTATTAAAACAAATAATGGAAAAACGAAAAGAGTTTAATTTAGAAACACATTTAGCATTTATAGATTATGAAAAAGCATTTGATCAAGTAAACAGACGAAAACTATGGGACATATTGAGTAATAAAGGATACCCAAAGCATCTTACAAAAATAATACAGTTTATATCAAGGAACAAAAATAGTAATAGATACAGGTAATAAATTAACAGAAGAAAGTATAATAAATCAAGGAGTTAGACAGGGATGTAGCTTGTCATCAACGTTGTTTTACATATATATCGAGGATTCTTCTCTTTCTTGGTGATTCCCTTTTGACTCTCTCTCTCTCTCTCTCTCTCTCTCTCTCTCTCTCTCTCTCTCTCTCTCTCTCTCAGGGTAACTCGGGAATTTTTTTTTTGGCTGGTGCAGCATAAGCCTCACGCTTCCTTGCACCATATAGCTAATAATAATAATATGATATGTAAATGGAAAGAGGAAATTAATACAAGGATATTTTAAATACAAAGAATAGGATTAATACACTGTTATTTGGGGATGATCAAGTAATTATTCAAGATGGTGAAGATAATTTACAAAGAGCAGTATTTAAATTAAACCAAATAACAGAAAGATATAAAGTTAAAATATCAACAATGAAAACTAGAACAGTGACTTTGAACGGGAAAAATACGCTGAGAACAAAAATAGTTATAGACAATAAAATATTAGAACAAGTAAAACATTTTAAATACATAGGATGTGATATAACATATGATGTCGAAGAAGATATGAACCAGAAATCGGTTCATATCTTCATGCAGAGTAATGAATAAGATAGTGATCCTCCAATACCCAGAAACCTCAATTCAAGGAAAAACTTTCATATTTATTTAGATTCGTCATCAGATTCAAACAAGGAAAAATTCAAACAATAAAAAGAACTCTGTCTAAGAAAACAAGGAAAGAAACACAATTGAAATTTTACAAAGTAATGGCAGTACCAACACTTCTTTACCGTTCTGAAACATGGATACCGAAACAAAGAGACATTAATAGAATACAAGCTGCAGAAATTAAATTTTTAAGATATGTTAAAGGATGTACAAAATTAGATAAAATATCAAACGTAAATATTAGAAAGGAATTAAAGATTTACTCAATTAAGGAAAAAATTATAGAATATAGACAAAGATGGAAAGAACATGTAGAAAGAATGGAACATAATAGATTTCATAAATTAGTTTACACATATAGAGCAAAAGGAAAAGGAGATAGAGGAAGACCGAAGAAAAGATGGGCAGACCTCTTTGAGATCGGAACAGGAGGATCGCCTAATCTGTGAAGGAAGACAAGACAAGAGATGCAAGGAAGCAAGGTTATATGCAACAGCCAAGAAAAATTAAAACTTCCCATCTCACCTGTCCATTCTTTCTAATAATGTAGTTCTCTTAATTTAACTCACTTCCACAACACCAGATGGAAGTTTGTTCCAACAATTGACTGTTCTCAGGCTGAAAGAAAATTTCCACATATCTATAACCATCCTTCCTCACTTTAAATTTATAATCCCATATGTGCATTGCCTGAACAAGAGTAAGGATGACATCAACATTTAGCTTGCACAATCCATTCAAAGCTTTAAACATCTCATTCAGATCCTGCAGGTGATGCAGTTTGCAGAACTGAATCTCTCAATAATAGTACTTTTTCGTTCCCCTCACTAATCTCTTTGCTCTTCTCTGTACCCATTCCAACAGGTCCACATCCTTCCTAAAGTATTTCAGAAAGGAATTATTTTATATATGTGGATGAATTTTATTAAATATTCTCTCCTTTATTGAGTTGATATAGTTTATTACAGTTATTATGATTGATTATTTTACTGCCCCTCCCAGCCTGTTTGAAGAATTTCACTCTAATTTTGGACAACCAACTCAAATTAAGGAAAAATTTATTTTAAAAGCATTTTTATGCAGTTCTCATTTTTATTAATTTGAAAACCATGAAAAAACTCATTGACTCTTAGTGGGAAACTTTGCTGCTCGGGGCTCATAAGTGATTCACTCTAGAGTGGGTTAAAGAAGAATGAACTTTGAAACACTGATGCATTTCGTGACTGTTATGATAGCCATGAATTGCATCCATCTGCATGCCCATATATCTCTACTACTTGCAACATATCATACCAATTATACAGGATGTTTGAGAGAGAATTCTGGTTTTCTTTCGGACATTATTTATCACTGACATAAACCAGGGCTTTTTTCCTGATGTAATGTGCCAGAATGGCATTCTTGAAATAAAAATGAAAAATGATATACTCAGGTGCATTTTCTAAACATTTTAAAAGGGTCTGTTGAAAAATGATTACTATCAGCTCAGGATAAAGAATTACCTCAGTAGGCCAAACGGATAACATTTTAGCATATGACAAAACTGAAATTCAAAATTTAAACAAAAGATATGGTATGAAAGACAGAATCCGTAATTTAAGTTATTGTGTAGTGTTAAACAAGAAACATCATATTAATTATAAATGTACATTGTTTTATAAAAGAAACAAAATTTATGGGTGTAAAATAAAGATGGCAAGTAATTATTATTGTGACATGCAGAGTAATGAATCAGATAGTGATCCTCCAATACCCAGAAACCTCAATTCAAGGAAAAACTTTCGTATTTATTTAGATTCGTCATCAGATTCAAACAAGGAAAAAATTGCCCATAACTCAGCTACTGAAAAAAATTGTTCAAATACTGGCCAGAAATGGAGCTGGGAATCCTGACAAATGAGCTCAAAATATTCAGAACTGTAAAAGACTACAAGTTATGTATGCAGTACAAAAATAGGAATGGACATTTAATGCCTGCAAAAGAATTTCAAGGTAAACCATGTCAGTGTGCTTGGAAAGTTAATCAAAATACCACTTCTGATCAAAAAGAAAAAACCATGAGGGCATTTTACAGTTTTGAGAGTCAAGTTAAACAAAATATTTTTATACGGGGTTCTATTAGGATTGCAATAATAAAAATACATTGTCCCAAAGATAATACTTAACACTTAAAAAATATATATACATATATAGTATTACAACTGAATTGGGATACAAGTTTAGGGTTAGCATTTTGTATTGAATTTGAAATTTTATTAAAATTGAATCGGAATAATGACTCAGACCAGAGCAGCAAAGCAAAAGGCTCAAGCTAAATGGAGTGCTGTGGCTCAGGGGAGAACTGAGGAGGGGTAGTTGCCCTCTGAATCACAGCCTTTTAAAATACGCTGCTTGCTTGATGTTTGTGGAGCAATCAGGTACGGGACATGATATTGCCAAGGAGCATGTCTTTGTGTGCGCATGATGTAAGGAATGTGAGGAAATGAGGCAACAACTCAGCGTTGTTATGGGCCTATATGAGAGCTTGAAGGACAGGGTGGATGCCCTCAAAGGATCTAAATTGAGGTTCCCATCAAGCTCTCAGCTGCCCACATCAATGCCAGAGCTTGCACTTGATCATCATGCAAAACAGCGGCAACCCCCAAGGCAGAATGCGCTGGTCCAACAGGAACTAGTAGTTGTTGGTGAATGTATTGTCAGTGAAACGGAGAACATGCTATGTAAAAAGGATAGGTGGAACAGGACCAGGGTATGTCTGCCAGGGGCAAAGGTTGATGACGTTGTAGAGCAGATATCTTTTAAGGGCACAAAGGGTGATATTGTTGTACATGTTGGCACTAATGATATTAAGAGTAGGAGACCGGCAGAATTACTTAACAAGTACAGGTCACTGTTGAAAAAAAGCCGTGAATTAGGGTTGAATATGAAAGTGTCTGCAATTCTGCCCAGACACAATAGGAGGGAGTATATGGTGAGAGCCTTGTCCATCAATTTGGCCCTGGAAAGATTGCAAGGCTCAAGGGGTAGAATTTTTTTCAGCCTGGTCTGTACTTGGTAACAGGAGAGACTGCTTCTACAGGGATGGGATACACTTAAATAGAAAGGGTGCAAGAATATTTGCTGATGTTATCGAGGCAGTGTTAGGTGGGTCGGAAACTGCTAGCTTGGGGGAAAACAAGGACTAATAGATTAACAGTGGCTACTGGCAGTGGTGAAGGTGATTCTTGCACTGCTTCTATTGGAATGAGCAGCAGCCTGGAAAACAAGATGCAGGGTATTTCAGACTGCTGGGAGTCATTGCGGTACAAGAAAACACATGGGTTGTGTAAGGGTAGCTAAAAATAGGAGGAACAGGTGCATGTATACTTGCATGTACACCAATGCTAGGAGTTTGGCAAATAAATATGATGAATATGAAGTATTGCTCAGAACATTAAAGACAGATATTGTTGGGATATCAGAGACGTGGTGTCACACAGATATAAGGAATGCAGAACTGGAATTTGGGGAGTACAATGTGTACAGGAAGTATAGACAAGATAGGAAGGGAGGAGGGGTTACACTATTAGTTAAGAAACACAAAATCCAAGGAAGTGAAGCCAGTTGACATCGCTGGACAGTGCAGAGTCGAGTCAGTTTGGTGTGACAGAAGCATTGGGAGATCAAAATTGAGAATAGGAGTGTGTTATAGACCTATTGAATATAATGAGGAACTGTACAGGGAAATAGAGTGGGCCAGTAAATCAGAGAGTCTCATGATGGGGGAATTTTAATTTGCCAGATATTGACTGGAATTTTTGGGTTGGTCACTCACACACTAGCAAGGCTTTTGTGGATTTATTGGATGATTGTTTTCTACATCAGCATATTCGGGAGGCAACTAGAGGGAGAATACTCTTGATCTGATTATCAGTAGTGATTCTTCATGCATTAAGAATCTGCAGATAAAGGAACCACTAGGTGGCAATGATCAGTGTGCTGAATTGGGATTTACTCAAAGAGGTAACTACCATCAGGGCTAAAGGGAAGGGAAGGGCTTTTGCTTTCGTGAAGGTGACTACTGTGGTCTGAGACAGTATTTAAATTCTGTAGGGTGGGACCAACTGATGATGTTACCAACAGCAAATTCAAAATGGGAAGCATTCAAAGAATTTATCTTGGAAACTACTAGGCTCTACATACCAACTAAGAAATATTGTTCAAGGTTTAGGCCTAAATGGATGTCAGATGAACTAATGAGACATGTGGCAGAGAAGAAAAATGCATGGTATACATATAAATTAACATGTGACACAGAAGCCTGTGATAGATTCAAGTTGATCTGTAACCAAGTTACAAAGGAGGTTAGGCAGGCAAAGGCAGATTACGAGACATCTTTGCAAAGGATGCAAAGAAAACCAGAAAAGAGTTCTTTACCTATGTAAACTCTAGAAGGAAAGGGATGAATCAGATTGGTCCACTGGATATTGATGGTTCAATTGTTCATGATCCTGCTCAGGTGGCTAACAAACTAAATGAGTATTTTGCATCTACATTCACCCATAAGGAGTTATTCAGGGAGGGGAATGCCAGAGGTGAGTTAAACTCTGGCAGTGAGCTGGATGATTTTGTAATAACTGAGAGGAAAGAGGAAAGTGGAGGAGAAATTGTTGAAGATAAACCTAAAAGAGGCACCCAGGGTGGATGGGATCTATCCAATTATATTAAAGGAGGCAGCAAAGGAAGTAAGCAAACCATTAGTCATAATTATGAGAGCTTCTTTGGACTCAGGGGAGGTATCCATGGACTAGAGATGTGCAAATGTGACCCCAATTCACAAAGGAGGATCAAAGGGCAACCACGTAATTATAGACCTGTTAGTTTAACTTCTGTTCCAGGAAAATTAATGGAGGCACTGGTTAAAGAAGCACTGCAGGATCATCCAGACAAGACTTCAGTTATAGCTCGGACACAGCATGGTTTCGTTAAGGAAAGTCTTGCCTGACCAATTTGATTGGATACTATGATTTGGTCACAAAGGAACTGGATGCAGGGAATAACTTTGATATCATATATTTGGATCATAGGAAGGCTTTTGATAGTGTTGCGCATGGAAGACTGCTGCACAAATTGGGGCAGTGTGGAATTGGAGGCAAATTGCTGCTGTGGATAAAAGGATGGCTGAGTGAGAGAAGACAGAGAGTGGTAATCAATGGACACTGCTCATCGTGGACTAATGTTATTAGTGGAGTCCCTCAGGGTTCAGTATTGGGCCCATTGTTGTTTTCTGTATTTACAAATGATATTGATGATGGTATATCAAGCTTAATGTCCAAGTTTTCAGACGATACGAAGGTTGGCAGGGTTGTTAACGACACTAATGACATTACGCTGCTGCAACAGGATCTAGAAAAGTTGAGAAGATAGGCTGAGAGGTGGCAAATGAAGTTTAACATTGACAAATGTAAAGTACTACATATGGGAAGCAGCAAACCCAGAGTGACGTATCAACTCTGTGGTACTACACTGACAGTGGTAGAGAACGAAAATGATCTGGGGTAATTGTGCAGGCAGATATGAAGTTTTCTGAGCAGTGCAGACGGTCTGTCAGAGTAGCTCATGGTATCTTGTCAATGATATACAGGAATTTTTCTAGCAGGGATAAGGAGGTGATTATACCCTTATATAAGGCAATGGTCAAGCCACACCTTGAGTAATGTATACTGGTCTGGAGGCCTCATTTTAAGGACGTTGAGCTGTTGGAACGAGTACAGAGAAGGGCAACAAGATTAGTGAATGGAACAAAGGGTTGCTCTTATGAAGAAAGGCTTAAATTTTGCAAATTACAGTGTCTGGAGACTAGGCACCTGCGAGGTGATCTGATTGATGTGTATAAAGCCTTGAATGGCTTGAGCATGCTCAATGCTGATGGAATTATTCCTCTTTCTCAGAATAATCGCCTGAGAGGGCATAAATTCACATAAATTGAGGAAAGACAGATGTAGGATAGATGTGCAGGAGTTTGCCTTTAGCCAGCGGGTGATTGGTTGGTGGAACAGACTTCCATCCTTTGTTTTGAAAGTTGATGGCCTAAATAAATTTAAGGCTGAGATTGACAGGCACTTGGATCGAACGGAAGGGTGAAATGGGAGCGTGTTTTTTTTTTTTTGGCTGATGCTGCATAAGCTTGCTTTCTTGTATCATATGCCTCTACTAATGCTAATGCTAAAAGGAAGGTCAAAGGAAGACACAGGTAATTACAGACCTGTTAGTTTAACTTCTGTTCCAGGGAAATTAATGGAGGTACTGGTTAAAGAAGTGTTGCAGGATCATCTAGACAAGACTTCAGTTATAGTTCAGACTCAGCATGGGTTTGTTAAGTGGAAATCTTGTCTGACAAATTTGATTGGATATTATGATGTAGTCACAAAGGAGCTGGATGCAAAAAATAACTTTGATATCATATATTTGGATCTTAGAAAGGCCTTTGATACTGTTGCACATGGAAGACTGCTGCACAAATTGGAGCAATGTGGCATTGGAGACAAATTGCTGCAGTGGATAAAGGGATGGTTGAGTGGGAGAAGACAGAGTGGTAATCAATGGACACTGCTTTTCTTGGACTAATGTTAATGGAGTCCCTCAGGGTTCAGTGTTGGGTCCATTGTTATTTTCTGTATTTATAAATGATATTGATGATGGTATATCAGGCTTAATGTACAAGTTTACAGACGATACGAAGGTTGGCAGGGTTGTTAATGACACTAATGACAGTACACTGCTGCAACAGGATCTAGAGAAGTTGAGCAGATGGGCTGAGAGGTGGCAAATGTAAAGTACTACATATGGGAAGCAGTAATCCCAGAGTAACGTATCAACTCTGTGGTACCACACTGACAGTGGTAGAGAATGAAAAGGACCCCGGGGTAATTGTGCAGGCAGATATGAAGTTTTCTGAGCAGTGCAGACAGTCTGCAGGAGTAGCTCATGGTGTCTTGTCAATGATATACATTGTTTTTTTCTAGCAGGGGGTAAGGAGGTGATTATCCCCTTGTATAAGGCAATGGTCAGGCCACACCCTGAGTACTGTATACAGGTCTGGAGGCCTCATTTTAAGAAGGATGTAGAGTTGTTGGAATGAGTATAGAGAATGGCAACAAGATTAGTGAATGGAACAAAGTGTTGCTCTTACGAAGAAAGGCTTAAATTTTGCAAATTACAGTGTCTGGAGACTAGGCACCTGCGAAGTGATCTGATTGAGGTGTATAAAGCCTTGAATGGTTTGAGCATGCTCAATGCAGATGGGATTCTTTCTCTTGCTCAGAATAATCGCCCAAGAGGGCATAAATTCAAATTGAGGAAAGACGGTTGTAGGATAGATGTGGAAATTTGCCTTTAGCCAGCAGGTGGTTGATTGCTGGAACAAACTTCCATCTGTCGTTGTAGAAGTTGATAGCTTAAATAGATTCATGAACTTGACAAACATTTGGAGCGAGTGGATGGGTGAAATAAGGGATTTTCTTTTTTTTTTTTTGGTTGATGCTATATAAGCTTGCTTTCTTGTATCATTTGCGTTTGCTAATGCTAATAACACCTGGAAGCCAAGATCTCATTCTTTCACATTTTATATTAGACAAAACAGGCAAGATATTCGTGTTGGCAAGAAGTATTTTAGGGACACCTATCAGATAAGCGATGGATGAATATACAATTGTTGTTCAAAAGATGTTTTGTCTCTGAAAGATTGCCGAGGTTACTATGTTCCAGGCAATAAAATTGATGACTCACATGTGATAAAACATATAAATTTGTTTTCAACTTATACCAGTCACTATACAAGAGTTCATAATCATAGTCAACAATATTTGAATCCAGACCTAATGTAAATTTGGTGTTTTAAGCATAAAAAGCTGAAAATACATCTTACCCTACAGAAGAAGAGGTACAGAGTATTCATTAGACATATATTTTACATAAATATTTAGTAATATTTACATAAATGATAAATATTTAGGCTCTAAGATTAAAGTAACAGTTTAATGGTTAGCGTGTTCGAAGAATACAGACGATTATGTAGCAATTAATGCTATATGAAAGGAGTGTAAATTTGAAATATATGAATGAATATTTTAAAATGCAAGAAATGTATTCATTGGGAGTTAAGACTGCGAATCAGCATGAAAATATGTTTATGGTAAGGAAACATTGCATGCTTTATGGTTTGGGAGAAAATTATTTAAAAAGTATTCAACATAATTAATTGGAAATATTGGACATTAATTAGATGTCGAAGAAGGAAGAAGAGGGATAATAGTGTCACCTTATGAATAAATGCATTGACTGGAGATTTAATAAGTACTAGTGCGAATTTGATGAATAATATATATCCATTTATATACATAGAAGACCTCTGGAAACCAGGCGAAAACCATGCGTAATCAGCCTTCTGCACTAAGTGGGGCTCTGCTGTAGTCACCTTTCCTCTTCAAGAGCATCTCTTGGGATGCATAATGACTCTTCCTATGATTAAAGCCAGCCCCTTTCTAGACTCCATTCAAAAGAGGGCATTTAGATTAATTAATGACTCATCTCTTACAAAGTCTTTCCACCTCTGTCTCACAGATTTATCTGCTTCTGCTGAATACATTTTCTATAGATACTTCCACGGGCACTGTTCTTCTGAATTGACATCTGTAATTCCCCCACTCTCTTCCAAACCAGCTTGAACATGTACCGCTTTTTTTTTTTTTTTTTGGAGACACCTTCTTGTGTATTTCCTGAAAATTGAAATTGTATTTCCTGGAAATTGAGGTCCTTAGTCAACAAGTATCTTTGAGGAAGTCTTCTCAACCTTCATCCCATACATCAGCGGTTCCCAACCTTTTTTAATTCGTGAACCCCTTTCAACATAATATTTTTAAAGCGAACCACTAAGCCTATATTCTCTGAAATCATATAATATTTCTGAATTTTTATTATAAAATATTTCCAGTACTACTTTTTATAAGCAACATTGCATAACAATTAATGTCTCATCTCTAACAGAGTCTCTCCACTCTGTCTCATGGAACTACTTCCATGGGCACTGTTCTTCTGAATCGACTTCTATAATTCCCACTCTCTCTCTTTCAAATAAAACCAAACACGTGCCGCAACTAATCAACATCCTTTTATTGTCCAACTTCCAACAAAACCAACTTTTCTTCTTCCTCATTTATTCATTCAATTTCCATTTTCTGGAACAACCTTCCTTCTTATGTATTTCGTGAAAATTACAATTAACAGAAGTTCAAGTCTAATATCAAAAGTATCTTCTTTCAGCTTTTCAACCTTCAACCCATGCACTGTACTAAGTACTATATTTTCTAAAAAAAAAAGTTCCTGTACCTAACAATGGTCCTTGAGAATCAAAAAAAATTTAGTATAGAAAATATGTTTATTTAACATGATATACTGTAAGATAGTAAACTAATTATAAGGAATTTTGGGAGATTTTGGTTTCTTTCTTTGGCAGTTCTTTACTTTTTATTTTACTTTATTGTTTATTATTAGTTATGTTTTGTAGTTTACAATAATATATCTATATAAACCTATGCAGATACCATTACAAAAAAATTTTTAGTGTGAACCCCCTGGAACACTTTCGTGAACCCCCAGGGGTTCGCGAACCACCGGTGGGAACTGCTGCCGTACATGGTACTAAATACTGATTGATTCTAATACTTTTCGTGTTTGGGGTTTTCATTAAAAAAAATTTAAAAAATATGGTATTGGTAACTTATGTTATCTTATTTCTAACACTGTACTTACATTAGTATTTTAAATAACGTTAAAGTTTATGAATGCTGTATTTCAGGGAACAGTTATCATTATAGCCAATCATGGAGACAGAATTGATATTCCTCCTGGAGCTATCCTTGAGAACAAAATTGTGTCTGGTAATCTCCGTATCCTAGATCATTAATGTTTACAAGGCATAAATGAAATCAAGATAGATGAAAATAAAATGAACCTTTAATTGCATTCTTGATGCATATCTATATAAATTTTTGTTTAGTTAATGGTTTGTCTTGTACAAAAATGTGAAATTTTTGTGCTACTTTTCATTTTGAAATTCCTAGTCATTACTTAAATATGTATGTTTGTAAATGTGCCAATGACATTAGCCATTTATTTAGTTTGGAATATTAGCTGTTGTAGAACAGGCTTTTTGTAGAAGAAATAATGCCATCAATGTGTGTCAAAAGATATACTTTCAGTAATAACAAACTCCATTTGTAAAAAGTTTAGAAAACTCTGAGGATATACATTCGAGAGATATTTTTGTATAGCGTTCTGTTTGAATCATGTAGAAGTTTAACTTTCATGGCTAAGAAATCCATTTAATAATATGAGGTGCTATCCAAAAAGTTATGAGAATGCATATAACCAGTTTGTCATCAGATGGACTCATACACAAGACATTGCCAACTCTGAGAGTCATTTTAACCCTATTTAATACAAATTTCCCAAATTAATGTTTGCCGTAGAAACTGTGGCAAACATTAATTTGGAAAGCATTGTAAGCTACGGCTGAGCAAATTGATTGGTTTTTGATTGAAAAGTGAGTGCAAAATAGCAAAGAAAATGGGTGGGGTTTAAAATGACTTCCAGGTGACTAACAATAGGCTAAAAACAGATGTTCACTTAATTTACTTAATTTTAAATCATGTTCCCCTCCAAATAAGTTGTCCCTTTTGGCAACTTAACAATAACAACAATGATACCTAGAGTGTCATCGTTGAAAGCATGTCTGAAATTCTTTTTCATGTTGCTGTTTGGTATATCTAACAGTTTATACTGAATCTTCAATACCTCATTAGCTCTTTCCATTGAGCTTCAGTTTAATCTTTGGACACTAGAAGTCACATGAAGCTAGATTTGCCGAGTAAGAGGGGAATCAGGTATTAAGCATCTCGTTCCTCGCCAGAAACTGTCAGACAGACAATTGTTTGGGTGTTGCTTTATCAGAATTGCCACTCTAATATTTTTTTTTTCGATAAAACATCTTTTCCACTACCTGTAATGTAACATCTTCAAGCTGTTCTGCCAAGCCACCTGAAGTAAAACTTGATGCAAACTCTTTGTTTGTTTTGAACAACTTAAATTTTTTTGAATGATTATAAAAAATTGCAAAGAACAGTATACGTATCTTCATTAAGCAGCTTTGTTTGCATGACTAATGTGGTGTAGAATGGTATATGACAAGAAAAGAGCTGCTGCAAAAGTATATTCTGTCACTACCTGGCTGGAAACTTTGTTAGTATCGATAGTTGTTGTTACATGACCTGTCTCATAATTTTTGGTAGCACCTTGTATATATGTATGTACATATATATTAAATAAAAGTAGTTAGACTAACCAATAATTTATTGCATGTTTACATAATAATCTGTTAAGAGTTTTGTATTAGATGAAATACAGATATTAATCTAATAATATCATTTGCATCATCTAATAATATTAGATGACACAGATGTCAGTTTTATGCCAAATGGTAAGTCATGTCCTGTTTGTTATAATCATATATGACTGCTTTTAGCATTTATTTTTTTTTTTTCCAAATGTTAAATAAATTGGAACAATCATATTAGTATCAGCCGTATAGTGCGAGGAAACTATAGACTTTTTCTACACCAGCAAAAAATAAATAAATTAAAAAATATAAAATAAAGAAAGAAAAACTAGAAAAGAAAATACAAAGCAAATTATACATTTCCCTCCTCATGTAGGCAACTATCCAGTTTACTTTTGAATTCGTTCAAACTGTCAGCCTGAACTACCTAAAGAAGCAACTTGTTCCAGTAATTAATTCTTGCTGGCTAAAAGAAAACTTCCTACAATCTAGTCTAATCTCTTCCCCTTTAATTTGTTTAATTTATGGTCCCTAGTTCTGGAATTCTTTATAACAGTGAAAATTCTGCTATCATTCATTTTATTAACCCCTCTTATGCACCTTAGATGAGCCTTATCCACCTTAATCATGTTCAGTCTTTAGGTGCCTGGTTGCCAAGTTTTGTAGCCCACTTAATCAAAGTCTTTCCTCATATGGTTACCCTTTTGATGACTGCACCAGGTGAGTTGCCCATCTTTGGACTCTTTCAAGGTGTTCATTATCTATTTTCAGATGCGGTCTCTTTACTTGGACACTATTCCAAATGCGGTGTTACAATTGCATTATACAGTGGCATTATGACTTCCCTATTTCTACTGGATATTATTTGATAAATCATCAATAGGGTACCATAGGCTCTCTTGGCTGCCCGTGGTATCCAGGAAAATGCAACTCCCAGATCTCTTTCTAACTTGACTGTTTTTAATTCTGTCCCAACAAGTGTATAAATTATTTCGGAGTTACCATTCTCAAAGTGTATGACCTTGCATTTTGCTGCATTAAAAGTTAACTGCCAATTTTCTGACCATTCCTGAAGCCTATTCAAATCATCCTGAAGGAGTGCTGCTTGTTAGTGATCATTAACCACTCTACCAATCTTTTTGTTGTCTGCCAGTTTGACTTCACACCCTTTAACTCTTGGTCAATGTCATTTATGAAAATCAGAAACAACAGTGGCCCAAAAACCAATCCTTGGTGATCCTACTTCTGATGTTGCACCATTCTGAAGAATATCCATTAATCACAACCAAATCACAACCTGCAGCCACCCAGCAATCAATGCTAGAATCTTTCCAGTAATCCCAACGTGTTCCAGCTTATACAGTAACTTCTCATGAGGGACTGAGTCAAATGCTAAAATCCAAAAATAAACTATGTTGTAATTGTTCTCTACATCCAGCTCTTACCAGGTTAGTTAAAAATGATTTACCTTTAACAAAACTATGTTATGTATTTCAGCATGCCATTTCTGTCTAAATGCCTCTTGGATCGTACTCTTAATCACTGCCTCTAACATTTTCCCTACCATTGAAGTCACACTAACAGATCTGTAATTACTGACTTCACTCTTTAGAACCACCTTTATGTATTGGAGATATTAGCATGTCTCCAATCCAAAGGAATCTCCAAAGTCTGTCTGGGATGCCTTCATAATTAACCTCAGTGGTGCAACACACACTCTTGCCACTTCCTTTAAAATTACTGGGTAAATGTCATCAACTCCAGGAGCCTTACTTGCCTTTAGGCTCAAAAGTTTTCCTAATAAATAGTATGTGCAATATCTGAAGTTCTTTCATTAATTATCAAAAATTTTTATACATACAATAGGCCTTAAGCCACTACAAAAAAAGTGAAATTTTAACAGTAAGATATCTCTGTTATTTTGTTTTTTTTTTTAATGAATGGGACATGTTGTTTTTTGGTTTTATATGAATAACTTGATTGCTATTAAGTTTAACTGATGCATAAAACTTGAACATATTGTGAATAATTTTAATAATTTCACCAGAAATGTATTCAGATGATACACAGAATGAGATAAGAAAAGAACTTGGCAGTTATAAAAAAAAAAAAGTTTCTTAATGCATCATGTTTTATTGTATTCATTGCATTTAGCTTAGCTTGATGCAAATGAAATAAATTTATTGTTTTAACATTTGATGTATTTTGTTTTTAATTACATGTAATACAAAGTGTCACCCCCTCCCTTCATGAAATGCATTTGAAAATGAATATATCAAAATAAAAAATATTTGTAATTAGATCAAATCAGATTAGTAATCAAACTTGCCAGATCTCCTAATTTAGATGGGGGAGACAATTTTTTGCTCCTTCAACTGCCTAACAGTGATATTTTTTCTCTTAATATTTCATCATATTTAAATTGCAGCCATACAATTAAATCCAATTTTTATTTAAAAATAATCTTATCATAAATTTCCTTTGATTGTTTGATCTGGTGCAGTAAACCCTCACCAATCCGGTTAATTGGGGGGAGAGGTGATCTGGATTAAGTGACAATCCAGATTAGTGAAGCAAACGATAACCTTCAAAGAAAAAAAAACCTTCAAACAAATAAATGGCAAATTTATGATATAGGTAGTGCTGATGAAAATAAATAAAAAAATATTACTGTAGAGCCTTTATTTAAAAACTATAAAAAGACAATACATTTATCCATCGATAGATGGATAAATGTATTGTCTTCTTATAGATTCTTTTTGTTTTTTTAATGTCTGTTTATAGATTCTTTTTGTTTTTTAATATCTGACAGTCTGTTGGCCAATACCAAATTCTTCAGCAACTTTTTTTCCAGGAACACCATTTTCAAGTTGTTCTATCACTTTGAGCTTGTTAGTGTTAGTTACAGTAACGTGTTTTCTTTTTATTCCACTTTTAAATTCATTAGAACCCATAATTATATAAAATATGTTAACTTGTGTGTATAAATAAATACGTTTAAAGAAGCATGCAAAAGAAGCAAAATAAGCAATAACATCTGTCTGACTAGAATCAACAACAATACAGAACAACATGCAAGACAATGTGATGTATGTACGTATGCTCTCTCTCTCTCTCTCTCTCTCTCTCTCTCTCTCTCTCTCTCTCTCTCTCTCTGTGTACAGTCAGGGTGACTCATCTGCCTTCATAAATCCCATGTGTCTTTCAAAGTATTCACCTGTGAATAGAATTTTTCATATTTCGATCCAGATTATCCGACGTCCGGATTAACTGTAACTGGATTGGTGGAGGTTTACTGTATTGTTTCATATGGATTTATGGAGGTTTCACTAAAGTGACTTTTTTATTTGCTAAGAAGACTTTTTCTCTGCTGTCTCAGGTGCAGTTAATTCTTTTACTTCCTAATTATATATGCAGACCTATCAGTCTGCATAGATTTTGAGCTTTACAAAATCCCTGGTGTTTATGGGTATACTTTTAGTGCTAATTCTAAAAATTCAAGTTGTTTTTACCTGTCATATACAGTTTTTTTTACAAACAGTAAGAATTGCTTTTTTAGATACACATTCCATGTATTTGCAATGTGTACTATTTCTTTTGACTGACTGGTATGGATATGCCCAAACATATTTAGACATATTGAGAAGACCTGCAAGTCAGGTAACTATATAATCCTACTAAGTGTTTATTCTGCTTCTGGTTGTTATCTGGTGCAGTTTTGCTAGGTGTTATCTGCTTCTAATGCGATTCTCATATTCTGTGTTGATTTTCAAAAATGGTAACTGTTTGAACATTAAAACTACATTAAAAATGTAGTTCAGGTTACTTAACAACAATAAAACATCAGAGGATTTTCTTAAAATGCAGACCAATGTTATTCACTGTTTATGGGGAAAAGGTGAGCAGTGATGAATTCATTTTTTAACAGATAATTGGTCATCTTTGCTAATGACCAATAAAGAAAATTCCTAATAGCAATAAAAGACACCATTAGTGAACTTCTGTGAAACACATGTATGTAATACACAAACCAAATGAATTGGCATTCCAAGGAGTTGTTGATAAAGAGTGTTTTGTGTTAACACTCTGCTTCATATAAACAGCACTGTTTTTCAGATAGTGAAGTATTGCACTGTTTATTTGAATATGGAATGCTCTCCACTTCTATATTGAGTTTCTTCAATATTGCAATATTTGAAATAATCAACATTTCCCCTATTTATATGAAATAACTTGTCCTAACAATGAAAGCCTTAGTATTACACAATTTCAAACAGCATATTTGAATGTTTTCTGCATATGAGATATATCGTTAAAAAAACAAAATCTTTATTTATCTGAACACAGTGTTTACCAGTACACAAATATTTCTTTCATTAAGTTTTAATTTCTTTAAATTATAACTCCTGAATCACATTTAATACAGTTTTGATATCAGGACTCAAAATTATAACATGCACACTATGGCCAAATTATCTTTTCTGCCAAAAAAAAAAATCATTCAGAAAGCATTGAGCTAATCTTATTGCCTAGATTTTGATGTTGTTTAGCCTCTAAGAAATTTCTTCAGAACTAGTCTTTTTCCAGTATGCTGTGGAATCATTCGTTTTTCCAAATGAACCAATGCTGACCCCAGATTTCTGCAGCTAAGTTTTTCCATTATTGTTTAGACCAGAGGTCGGCAACCTTTTTGAGTGAAGCGCTATTTTCGATCTAATTAAAAAAGAAAAAGAGAATCCGAAGGACCTCAGCTCAAGCTGGAGGGGGGGAGAAGTCTTTTAAGAAATCGAATAGAGTGGGAAGGTGTTTTAATAAAAAAAAATATAAAGTTTGAAATATTTATTAATACTGAAAAAACAACAAACATCCAATTGGGTACGGATTAATGTGACTTTTGCTGTTGAACTTCTTGAGCGAGTCTCTCAACATCAGGCAAGTATGCCATAATTTTCATCTTTAAACATGTTGAGAGACTCGCATTCTTCAAACCATTTCTTGATTTATTTTTAGTATAGTTCATGTTCGAAAATAGCCTGCAGAAATACATCGAATCAAAAACTGAGGAGTCCAAACGCAAATATTTTAAAATTTATATACATGTCTGGTAAACTACATGCGTTGAATACAATTTCGTCTTGCTTTTTCAACTAATCTATCACCATCCATTGTGTAGAATTGCAAGTGCAGCCTTTTTGCCTCTCGAAATCCTCAGTTTCAGTTTTAAGGCATTTTAGTCTTGCACTCCACATGTTCTTGATTTTTAAGTCCTCCAACTACATTTCAAATTGTGTTTCATGTGGGCTAAAAGTTAGAGCCACAGTTACATGTTCAAAGAGCCGCATGCAGCTCGAGAGCTGTAGGTTGCGACCCCTGGTTTAGACTTTAAAGAACCAGATGCTGACATTGAGAGTAAATGATATGTTTAAACTTCAACCACCAGTGTCACATATCAAACATGGTAAGTGGAACTGACAGAAGACATGATAATGCAATCACACACATTCCCAGCTTAATTCAATTGTTGCAGTTCTTCAAAAGATGTACTGAAAAGTACTCAGACATGGTGTACATTACAGATTTGTTTCCATGCAACTCATGTTTTAGTCTGTTGAAAAAACTTTAGGATGTTTACATTAGAACACTGAAATAAAAACAGCTCATTAGCATTAGTAGAGGCATATGATGCAAGAAAACAAACTACTGCAGCATCAGCCGAAAAAAAAAAAAAAAAAACCTTCCCATTTCACCCATTCATTTGCTCCAAATGTTTGTCTAGTTTTGCCTTAAATTTATTTAAGCTATCAACTTCTACAACAACAGATGGAATTTTGTTCCAGCATCAACCACACGCTGGCTAAAGGCAAACTTCTGCACATCTATCCTACAACTGTCACTCCTCAATTTGAATTTATGCCCTCTTAGGTGATTATTCTGAGAAAGAGCAAGAATCCCATCAGCATTGAGCATGCTCAAACCATTCAAGGCTTTATACCCTTCAATCAGATCACCTTGCAGGTGCCTAGTCTCCAGACATTGTAATTTGCAAAACTTAATCCTTTCTTTGAGTATGGGCTTGGCAAACCCAGGGTCCTGAGCTGGATATCATCATTCTTCTCTTTCTTGGTGATGCCTTTCTACTTCTCTCTCACACACAGATGGGTAATTTTTTTTTTTTTTTTTGGCTGGTGCAGCATAAGCCTCAGGCTCCCTTGTACCATATGGCTAATAATAATAATAACCCTTTATTCCATTCACTAATCTTGTTACCCTTCTCTGTGCTTGTTCCAACAGCTCTACATCCTTCTCAAAATGAGGCCTCCAGACCTCTATACAGTAATCAAGGTGTGGCCTAACCATTGCCTTATACAAGGGGATAATCACCTTATCCCTGCTAGAAAAATTCCTGTATATCATTGACAAGACACCATGAGCTACTCTTGAAGACTGTCTGCACTGCTCAGAAAACTTCATATCTGCCTGCACAATTACCCCCAAGGTCCTTTTCATTCTCTACCACCTTGAGTGTAGTACTATACAGTTGATATGTTACTCTGGAATTACTGGCACCCATATGCAGTACCTTACATTTGTCAATGTTAAACTTCAGTTGCCACCTCTCAGTCCATCTGCTCAACATTTCTAGATTCTCTTGGAGTAGCATACTGTCATTAGTGTCATTAACAACCCTGCCAACCTTCATAATGTGCAGCATAAGCCTCAGGCTTCCTTGCCCCATATGGCTAATAATAATAATATCATCTGCAAACTTAGACATTAAGCCTGATATACCTTAATCAATATCAATAATAAATACAGAAAACAGTGGACCCAACACGATTTATTGATTCCAAGAGCAGCTTAGCCCTTGTGGGCAGTGCAGGTGGTAGAATCGCATCCTCCCCACACCATGTGGAAAAGACTTGAGTTCAGCCCCGTTGATGATGTAAGGAATTTTTATGACCATTTTTCACAACCTTGCTTTTTCAATCTCAGGCGAGGGTAGCATGGTTTTTTCTCCCGGAAATTGGTTTTTCATCCAGCAAACAAAATTTTCCATAGAAAGCCTGCTTTATATACAGAGCAATATGGCCTTATCACTGATGCTCCTAAAATTCTACTACACAACATCAGCAGCATAACGAATTTTTAATGAGGTATATAAATTAGAGAAGCAATCTGAAGCATGTTCAGATCAATCAATGGTAATCAATGGACACTGCTCATCATGGACTAATGTTATTAGCGGAGTCCCTCAGGGTTAGTATTGGGTCCATTGTTGTTTTCTGTATTTATAAATGATATTGATGATGGTATATCAAGCTTAATGTCCAAGTTTGCAGACGATAGGTTGGCAGGGTTGTTAAGGACACTTATGGTATGCTGCTGCAACAGGATCTGGAAAGGTTGAGCAGATGGGCTGAGAGGTGGCAAATGAAGTTTAACATTGACAAATGTAAAATACTACATATGGGAAACAGTAACTCCAGAGCAATGTATCAACTTTGTGGTACTACACTGACAGTGGTAGAGAATGAAAAGGACCTGGGGATATTTGTGCAGGCAAATATGAAGTTTTCTGAGCAGTGCAGATGGTCTGCAGGAGTAGCTCATGGTGTCTTGTCAATGATATACAGGAATTTTTCTAGCAGGGATAAGGAGGTGATTATTCCCTTTTATAAGGCAATGGTCAGGCCACACCTTGAATACTGTATACAAGTCTGGAGGCCTCATTTCAAGAAGGATGTAGAGCTGCTGGAACGAGTACAGAGAAGGGCAAGAAGATTAGTGAATGGAACAAAGGGTTGCTCTTACGAAGAAAGGCTTAAGTTTTGCAAATTACAATGTCTGGAGATTAGGCACCGGCGAGGTGATCTGATAGAGGTGTATAAATCCTTGAATGGTTTGAGTATGCTCAACCGATGGGATTCTTCCTCTTGCTCAGAATAATCACCTGAGAGGGCATAAATTCAAATTGAGGAAAGACAGATGTAGGAAATTTGCCTTTAGCCAGCGGGTGATTGGTTGGTGGAACAGACTTCCATCCTTTGTTGTGGAAGTTGAAAGCCTAAATAATTTTAAGGCTGAGATTGACAGGTACTTGAAACGAACGGAGAGGTGAAATGGGAGCGTGGTTTTTTTTTGGCTTATGCTGGATAAGCTTGCTTTCTTGCGTAATATGCCTCTACTAATGCTAAAGAAGCCATAATTTTTGATTCAGTATTATATCTCTTTTTCAGTAGGCTTGGCGAAATTGCTACCTCTGGTGGTAACTTCATGAAAGAAAAGAAGACTTCTATACTTTAACAGTAGAATTAAAGGGTTGAATCGCATTGGGTTATTCGATGACTATGGATTAATTGTTGATGACCCTTTTCAGGTTGCAGACAAATTGAAAATAGGTATTTGACATCTACATTCACACGATGAATTCATTAGGGAAGGGGATGCTAGAAGTTTATCAAACTCTTAACGAGGAGCTAAATGACTGTGATAACTGAAAATAAAGTGGAGGAGAAATTGTTAAAGATGTACATAAAAAAAGTAACCAGGGATGGATGGAATTTATCCAATTATATTAGAGGTAAGCAAACCCTTATCCAAGTATGAGAGCATACTGGGATTCTGGGTGGGGTCCTATGGACTGGAGATGTGTGAATGTATTTGAATGTATCTCCGTTTCATAAAGAGCGATCAAAAGGCAATGTGAATAATAACCTGTTAGCTTAACGTCTATTCCACGGAAAATAATGGAATATCTGGTTAAAGAAATAATGCAGGACTGGACAGCCTTGCAAATATACTGCAATCACAGCTTTGGTTTGTCAAACTTATCTAACCAATCTGATATTACTATGATGCAGTGACAGAGGAACTGGATGAAAAAATAATTATGACATCTTATACCTTGGATTTCAGGAAGGCTTTTGCTATTGTTGCACATAACGACTGCTGTGCAAACTGGAGCAATATGGCATTAAGGGCAAGTTACTGCTATGAGGTGGTTAAGCGTAAGAAGACAGAGTAGTTAATAATGTGCACTGCCTGCTTTTCGTGGATTAATGTTATTCTCCAGGGTTCAGTGTTGTACCCATTGTTGTTTTCAAAATTTATTAATAAAGGTACATCAATGTATATCAGTCTTATTGTCTAAGTTTACAAAGGTTGATAGGGTGGTTAACGAGAGTCATCAGGGTGTGCTACTGCAACAAGATCTAGGAAAATTGGGTTGACGGGCTGAGACGTGGTGGTTGAACTTTAATATTGACAAATGCAAGGTACTGCATATGAGTAGCAGTAACTGCAGAGGAACTGAGTGTAGTAGAGACTGAAAAAGACCTGCAGTCAGACATGAAATTCTCTGAGAAGTGCAGATATACTGCCAGGACAGCTCCTGGGGCTTTGTCAATGATATACAGCAACTTTGCTTGAAAAAATTAAATATCCTCAGAGTACCATCTTCATCAACATGGAGCGCTGAGCGATACACTGCTTCTGGTATTAATCTCGCTTGGATTACAGAGCTCCAATCAATGACTCTTCCAGAAAAAATGCACTAATTCGGCTAGACACTATCCATCACAGTGCTCTAAGAACTGCTTTAGGAGCATTCAGAACATCCCCTGTACAGAGTCTATATACAGGGTGTCTCAAAAATACACGGCATAACTTCAGGAATGAGTTTCTCATATGTAGACAATAAAAATATTTTATATCAACATAATTCCGGTTAATAACTCAGAAACCAAGCATTTCCAAACTACAGCCAGTTCTATTGCTATTCTGCGTGTGCTGATTCCACGAGTGGCATGCACAACATCCAAAATCTCCTCCTCTACTTCAGGCTATTCAACATTCGACTATTTGGAGAGTGTTGCGAGAACACCAACTGTATCCTTACCATCTGCAACGGGTACGACGATGCCAACGGGAATTTGGTATCGTCTTCGCGAGTCCATGAGACGTCGATGTGAGGCCTATATTCAAGCAGAAGGTGGACATTTTGAACAATTACTATAAGGTGATGTGAACAGTTAAGTGTCATAGATCTTCAAAACTCGAAACCGCAACTAAAGTTTTTCCGGAACTGTTGAAATAAAATATTTTTATTGTCTACATATGAGGAACTGTGGACCCGACACGATTTTGACAAATGCAAGGTACTGCATATGAGTAGCAGTAACTGCAGAGGAAGTTTTGCCGTGTATTTTTGAGACACCCTGTATAGAGGCACACGAACCTCCACTCCATCTTCGGAGGAAAATGTTGCTACTTAACTATGCAGCAAAATTACGGACCCTTCCCTTTCATCCTATCTGGCCATACTTATTTGAGCCTCTGTGGACTACCTTTTATCACAACAAACCTAACGAAAACAAGCCAATTGGGACAAGGTTGTTACAGTTAACACAATTCTGGAATTTAGACATGTGTAATATCTTTCAGGAAACAAACACACATGAACCTTCATGGTCTGATTATAAACTAGTCTGTGATTTCTCATTAACCCTAGGGGCTGATATCTGGTGAGTATGGGCTTGGTACACCCAGCGTCCTGAGCTGGATATCATAATTCTTCTCTTTCTTGGTGATTCCCCTTCTACTTCTAACTCTTGTTCTCTCTCAGGGTAATTCAGAAATTTTTTTTTTT
This sequence comes from Mastigoproctus giganteus, assembly GCF_048544385.1. Lineage (NCBI taxonomy): Eukaryota > Metazoa > Arthropoda > Arachnida > Uropygi > Thelyphonidae > Mastigoproctus > Mastigoproctus giganteus. The sequence continues at coordinate 138,132,117 of NC_143580.1, forward strand.
TGGCTGGTGCAGCATAAGCCTCAGGCTTCCTTGCACCATATAGCTAATAATAATAATTCCAACAATGGGGGAAAAAGCAAGCAGCAGATTTCACCATCAGAATTTTTTTTTTTTTTTTTTTTTGGCTGGTGCAGCATAAGCCTCAGGTTTCCTTGCACCATATAGCTAATAATAATAATAAAACTCCATGCTGCACATGTAGCTAAAAATTCTCGGTGTTTTCAAATATATACCGATGACTCAAAAACAAGTACGACAGTGGGCGCAGCGGCTGTTCTATTTTTTTCTAGTTCTGCGTTCCTTCCGAAGGAATGCAGTGTCTATTATGCTGAACTGTGGGTGATTAAAATAGCTCTGGATCACGTGATTAATCTGTTCAGTAAGCAAACTATGATTCTCTGAGTGCAGTAACATCATTGAAAAATCCATCCAAGCCAATCCACCCCGTCTTGAAGCAAATTAGATCAAAGATAATTGCGTTACAAGCTGTTAACCAATCAGTTACTTTCTGTTGGATACCAGGTCATGTAGGGATCAAAGGAAATGTTTATACCTTTCTATAAGGACATGGTTAGGCTGCATCTTCGGTACTGTATACAGGCCGAGGCCTCACTTTTGAAAGGATGTAAATCTGCTGGAAGTGGTGAAGAGGATAAAAGAGTGCACTTTGATTCAATTGATTGAGGAGTTTAAAGCCTTGAATGGATTGAGTAATGTTAAGGGCATTTTTCGACTTGCTGATTCTATACATGAGGGGGCATAAATTGAAGTTGAGGAAGTGTAGTTGTAGGATAGATGTGCGGAAGTTTTGCTTCATTCAGCGGGTAGTTGATTGTTGGACAGGCCTCCATCTGTTGTTGTGGAAGTGGAGGGTACGTACCCTCCACTTCCACCGTACCCTCCAAATTCTTGGAGGGTACGGTTGGATGCACTGTGTAGGTTTTTTTTTTTTTTTTAAGCTGATGCTACATAAGCTTGTTTTCTTGCATCATTTGCCATTACTACTACCGAGTCGCGGTAGCAATAATGGTACCGGGTCTCGTGTGTACAAAAAACATCGTTTAATGGACGGTGTCAAGCTGTTCGTTATATCAGAAGTCTGTTAATTTGAGGTCCATTCAATGAAGAATTTACTGAATTTCAAAGTGGACATCTGAGCTTCAGTGACAATAGAATATTGATTTAATTTATAAGCTTAAAAAGCAACTTTCGCCGAAAATCATTTTGAAAAAAAAAAAATGTTATTTACTTCATTACAATTAAGGTTATTATATTAATATCAATCTTACACCACGTGAAAGTAATGTAGTTTATTAGGCTGTTCGCTATACATTACTATACATTAAAGTGACGTTTCGGGTATGTTACTGACGCTTATCATCAGACCATGCTGTTGGGGAAACAGAAAATTATCATCATTATTATTAGCCATATGGTGCAAGGAAACCTGAGGCTTATGCTGCACTAACTAAAAATTCCTGAGAGAGAGAGAGAGAGTCAGAAGTAAAGAAGTCACCAAGAAAAAGAAGAATGATAATATCCAGCTGAGGACCCTGGGTGTGCCAAGCCCATACTCACCGGAGTTGAGCCCCTGGAGTTAATAGAAAAAGTTACTAATTTTTAATATTTTAGAATATTACAGTTACAATTACCAATACTACAATTACCAAATTTTTACAATGACATTTATAATTACTAATATTACAATTATCAATATTATAATTACAATTGACAAATTACGATTCTAAAGTATTAAGTTGCCATTACAATAGAAACAGGAAATGAAAGGTAAATACAATGAGTTTAAATTCTTACCTGCCGACAGACTCCTCTTGCCAATGCTCTCCGAAACCTAGTGTGCATAGAGGCGCTACCAGCAGTTAATTTATAGGTGAGTGATTTACTCCGTTAGGCAATAGGACAGTGCTAAGTTTTTATCTTGGATTTGGGGTTCTTTTGTAGTGGAAGCCTGGGGTGACCTTTTCTCCCATACTCTTAACATCAGGGTTGGTGTGCAGGCTGGTTTATTACCTTGGTCGAGATCAGATTGTCTGATGATGGGTATCAGTATGATACCTGAACGTCAGTTTAATGTATAGTAATGTAGGCGAACAGCCTAATAAACTATACTATTAATTTAACGTGGTATTAATATTATAATAACCTTAAAGGAAAACAACTACGTAGCATCCTTCCCTAACTACATTGATTACAATGATTCTTCATAGTAATTAAACGAAACTCCAAGTTATAGTTATGAATATCTTCACTCATTGTTCTTTTCTGAAAATGAAATGAGCCCTTTTCCAACCTTACTTGGAATACAACTACATCTAAGTGCATAGAGAATCGCTTATTTCGCATATTTCTTGAAGACTATAAAGATGAAATCACTTTAAGTTTCTCAAGTAAAGGAATCTGTATCATCTGTGCCAAGGAGTTAACCTCCAGCTTATATGAGAACACGCCACTGTTCAATGATTAATAGAGTAATTGATAACGTTCTTTGTTCCACTTCAATCGAATTTAGAGTGCTTCTTTCTCTCAGAAGAGGCTTCGTTAGGACTGCATTTTTTCGTGTGATTGAAAAAGACTAGTTCTATGATGGTTCTTCAGTTTCATGCTACCCAATCATCTTGGAATGGTTTTGACAGTTCCAGGTGTCTTAATATTTTTCTCCCAATCACGTCTGAACTGATTGGGTTCACGTACGGTTTTTAAAATTAAGTCTACAAATAAGATCCTAACTGGGAGTAGGAACTTTATTCCTGCCATTGGCACATTACAGTTTATTGAAATTTAGCGATTACACAAGAAATTGTAAAATTTCGAGAGGTAACTAACCCTCTGGGATGATAACTTTTAAACTGGTTTTAAGGTATTGGTATTTATTCATCGAATGCCAATAAATTGAGTCTGATTCGCTGATATGAACTTCAACAGAAGGTTCCATAGCCTTGCACATGGTTCTCAATAAAATTTGAGAGTGCATTATTATTATTATTATTATTATTAACCTGGGGATGATACAAGCTGAACATTCAGAATACAATGAGGTCAATGCCCGCCTGACCGAGAAATACCATTAGAGATCGAGAAGTCTGCTAAAAGCAAAGCTGAACGGGGTGGAATACAACTAAGACTATATCTACGCAGTCCTAGTACTAACGTACTTCTTCGGGATCATAACGTGGACTAACACCGAGCTGGAGGAGATCATGAGAAGGCTAATGACGACGAAAAGCAACCAATGCCATTCGAAAGCGACGGTCAAAAGACTGACCTTAGCCCAGAAAGAAGAAGGAAGGGGGTTTTCACAGACCTCATCGAACAACAGAATAAAGAGAATAAAACCAGAAAAACACTGCGCTAATCTACCAGGCCATAAGGAAGGCAGACAAATGGCATACCCCGCTCAAACTCGATGATGAGATCCCCACCCGCTCAGGCGTAAGAAACGAAGACAGAAAAATGAGCAAAAAGACACTTCGTGGCAAGCACTATGTAATCATCATGATTATATAGATAAGGAGGCGGAGGCTTCCAACGCATGGCTCACCAGTGGGACACTCTTCCTCGAGACCCGAATATTGTTATTGTCCCTGTTGTCACTAAATATTTTCGATTGTGAAATGTATTGTTATTTATGATTATTTCAGAAATTTAGTCAGGCTTGTTTCCAATGTGGTCCTAATGTCTTGTTTTTATTATAATATTAACTTCTTCAACATCTATCGGACTTCCTTATTTCGGTTAATATTTGATACCACAATTGGCTTCCAAAATAAGAAAGCGTAATGGTCACAGATATCCAATATATTTCTTAATAATAAAAAAAAAAAAAAAAAAGAACATAATCAGTTCTTTTAAGAAATGAAAATGAATACAATGAAGAAAAATTAATGTGGTTAACATTTCTTTATTTTATTTTATATTATTATTTTTGAACATTGCCATTGTAACATAAGTTTGCAGCATACCGCATTTAATGGACTAAGTTCTTTGATTGGTAGAAATTCATTTCAACAACTTTAATAATCGATTCGCAGAACTCGATTAAATAAAGGGATAGCGCACCTTTCAAACTGCGAGATAAGCGCGTGTAAAGGTTTGCGCTTGATGAGATGCGAGTGTCACGCACCTGTAAGCTTCGATGTGCATTGCTAAGTTGTAATCTGGGTTTCCCAAAATTGCATGCATGGATCAATAAAAGGAGGTTTGATGAACTAATTCTGAAAATAGACAGCTTCATCACTATTACACAAAGATCACTTTTGTGCTTCAGAAAGCAATCACTTGTAAACTAACAAAATTGTTACCATAAACTTTTAATAAGCTCGATCAACTCATGATACAGTGTTATTTCTTAACACTTTTTTGCTTATCTACTTACAGAACGTCATATAAGCTCAAGAGACTCTTTGGAACAATTATGTTTAAAAGAATGGAAATAAGCAGGCCCCAACAACTTTATTCAATATCTAGGCGCCACCTGTGAAAGTGTTTGCCAGGTGGAGAGGAAAAAAGGCATGCAGCAAAAGCCTCTTGGATTAGTCATTAATACAGAAAACTGTCCCCTGACCTGTCTGTGTGTGTAGCATAATAGTATCGTCACCGTCTTCCTCACACCGCGTGGAAAAGGCACGGGTTCGAATCCCTTCGATGACGCGAGGAACGTTATTGTTTTTTTTTTTTTAACTCCGTGGTTGTTAGTCGGTTTCAGGGGTAGATAGCGAGGTTTATTTCTCCGGCAACTCGGGTTTTTCGTCCAGCAAACAGACAAATCGACCAGACAACACACGCAATGCACGACAGATGAATTTAATTATTCGGGTGGCCAAAATTTAGTTTAGTTTTTTTGTCCCTTGACCTCACACTACACTACGCAAACTAACACAAGTGCGCTATCTCTGGCATTTACAGAGTTTGTACTACGTCACACTGCATACTTCGCGGTTTGTAGGGGAAATCCCCGGTGCCGCTAGAGAACAAACACTGTACACATGTCCCCTCCTGGAGTCATGTGATGAGGTACAAAATAACGTTGTTTGCCCTGCTTGGTAGCTCCAAATTTGTACGTTGACTTCCCAAAGCGGCCTATAAGAATCGAACACACTGTATAATACGGACAGTCAAAAAAAAAAAAAAAAAAAAAAATCCTTACCTCCGGAGTAAAAGTTGCAGATTCTGAAGGAATTTGTTGCGCTGATTCCAAAAATACCAAACTTATGTCGCTATTAACGTCTGCTTTAAATGAAAATATGCTGTCTTAAAAATTATTCTTATTTATTTTAGAATACTTTACTCACACGTATAATGCGCTACATACATTTTAAATCTTTAGAAATGTTTGCTACCCAGAGAATTTTTTCTATAGGGGAAAAAATTAATTTCCTATAGGGGAAAAAAAGTAATCTCCCATCAAACAATATCTCTGCGATCTTGGTACCTCTTTTCCATCGTGGATATGTTCCGATGAAAGCGTTCCCCTTGCTTATCACTTACATCTCCCAAATTTTGATTAACAAGCTGAGCTGGGAATGAAGAATGAATTTTCAAAGACATTAAGCACCTCATTTCTTAATAACATTGCAGTAAAGTTGGCACCAGAGATCCATGCACCAATGCTTTGAACAATCACCAACCTTCATTTTCCTGTAGCATTGTTTCAAATACATCTTCCCTGAAGGGTTTCTTTATTTGAGGCCCAGTGAAAATTCCTTTTTTCAGTTTTCCATCTATTAAACTGAGAAACATTTTCCTTAGATAAGGTGTAAGGTATGTTAGTGTCTAACGGCTCCTGGGATTTCTCCCATCTCCGCGGGTGTACATTGTATCGGGACCAGAGATTTGAAGTGTGTGGAGGTCATGTGTTGTATATTGTGTTGTGCCCTTTGTTCCTCCGGTCTATTAGCCGCCGAGTCCCTAGTGGGACCCGACGTTACCACACCGTACCACGGGGAGGCTGACCGGGTGTACCACTGATGCTAGAGTATTCTGGCGGGTCTTGCCACCTACTTTCCTGGGATTTCAGTGACTAGGACCACCAGATTTGGGAATGAGATGATCGCTGTTTCTTGAGCAACGGTTGTAATTTTAACAGAGCATAGGGTTGTTCGCTGATAACTTGTTCTAGGGCCAAATAGGTCGGGCAATAATTTTGATGTATTTAGATTTAGACCTGTGGGGCATATATACACATATATATAAAAAAAAAAAAAACCCGTTGTGTAAGAGAAAAGTAAGAGAGGAAGGCAGAAGACTGGAGGGTAGGAAACAGAAGAAAGGGGCCGACAGGGAAGATGGCCCCTGATGGCAGTGTGGCATGCCCAGTGCCTCACTAGAGAGAAGAGTGGGGTGGCGGGTGAACGAAAAACCACCTCCCCACACAAAAAAAAAAAAAAAATCATTGTGTAAGAGAAAAATAGGGGGGGCGGGTAAAAGGATGGTAAGAAGCAGAAGAAAGAAGCCGGGAAAAAAAGAGAGAGAGAGAGAGAGAGAGAGAGAGAGAGAGAGAGAGAGAGAGAGAGAGAGAGAGAGAGAGAGAGATACCCCGCAAGTGCAGGGTAGGTACAACTAGCACGGCCAGTCAGTTGGAGCCGACAGCTTGGTGGAAATCCAGCAGTGTGAGTGCTGCTATGGTGGACGGGTCATGTTCGAAAAGGTCTAGTCCAGGTGTCGTCATTGGGACTCCATTTGGTGAGTCTGTGTCGCATCCAGACTGAAGGCCGGCCCAGTAGTCCATGATAACGAATAGTGGGGTGGTCAAAACCGGGAGTCCAAGATATGATGGTCAAGTCCAGGGATCGATGGTAGGTCTCTTCTTGATGAGATGTGTCACGTCCGGTGGGGAGAAGTTGGTCCAGGAACCAATGATGAGGAATTTGTCAAGGTATGTGTGGACCCTGTCTTTGATTGCACTGTTAATATTGTCCCAACCAAGTGGGGAGACCAGTTGACTACTTGAGATGTGAGGGATAAAGTTGGGTTCTGTACTCTGGATGGTTTGTTGGTCAAGCCTTGTGTAAAAATACTCCTCATGGAGTATTTTTTATAATGGTATATACACATTCAAGGCTTCTGTGAATGATGTTTTAAAGGTATACCATAATTGAATTGTATTTGCTTTCTGT